>NW_025745961.1:0-32500 GCF_021184085.1 Oncorhynchus gorbuscha | reverse complement strand
AGAAGTCTATCTGAAGAGCTGTCTGTCTGTCACTATGATGTCTACAAGTCTATCTGAAGAGCTGTCTGTCTGTCTGTCTGTCACTATGACGTCTACAAGTCTATCTGAAGAGCTGTCTGTCTGTCTGTCTGTCACTATGACGTCTACAAGTCTATCTGAAGAGCTGTCTGTCACTATGATGTCTACAAGTCTATCTGAAGAGCTGTCTGTCTGTCACTATGACGTCTAGAAGTCTATCTGAAGAGCTGCCTGTCTGTCACTATGATGTCTACAAGTCTATCTGAAGAGCTGTCTGTCTGTCACTATGACGTCTAGAAGTCTATCTGAAGAGCTGTCTGTCTGTCACTATGACGTCTAGAAGTCTATCTGAAGAGCTGTCTGTCTGTCACTATGATGTCTACAAGTCTATCTGAAGAGCTGTCTGTCGGTCACTATGACGTCTACAAGTCTATCTGAAGAGCTGTCTGTCTGTCTGTCTGTCACTATGATGTCTACAAGTCTATCTGAAGAGCTGTCTGTCTGTCACTATGATGTCTACAAGTCTATCTGAAGAGCTGTCTGTCTGTCACTATGATGTCTACAAGTCTATCTGAAGAGCTGTCTGTCTGTCACTATGATGTCTACAAGTCTATCTGAAGAGCTGTCTCTCTGTCACTATGACGTCTACAAGTCTATCTGAAGAGCTGCCTGTCTGTCACTATGACGTCTACAAGTCTATCTGAAGAGCTGTCTGTCTGTCACTATGACATCTACAAGTCTATCTGAAGAGCTGTCTGTCTGTCTGTCACTATGACGTCTAGAAGTCTATCTGAAGAGCTGTCTGTCGGTCACTATGACGTCTACAAGTCTATCTGAAGAGCTGTCTGTCTGTCACTATGATGTCTACAAGTCTATCTGAAGAGCTGTCTGTCTGTCACTATGATGTCTACAAGTCTATCTGAAGAGCTGTCTGTCTGTCACTATGACGTCTACAAGTCTATCTGAAGAGCTGTCTGTCTGTCTGTCTGTCACTATGATGTCTACAAGTCTATCTGAAGAGCTGTCTGTCTGTCTGTCTGTCACTATGATGTCTACAAGTCTATCTGAAGAGCTGTCTGTCTGTCTGTCTGTCACTATGATGTCTACAAGTCTATCTGACGAGCTGTCTGTCTGTCACTATGACGTCTACAAGTCTATCTGAAGAGGTCTCTGTCTGTCTTGCCTGCCTGTTTGTCTGCCTGCGTGCCTGTCACCATTATAACCAAAAATAACCTATTCTACACTAAAATATAAACACAACATGTAAAGTGTTGGTCCCATGTTTCATGAGCTGAAATAAAATATCCCAGAAATGTTCCACAAAAAGCGAGTTTCTCTGAAATGTTGTGCACTCATTTTTTTACATCCCTGTTGGTGATTATTTCTCTTTTGTCAAGATAATTCATCCACCTGACAGGTGTGGCAGATCAATAAACAGATTAAACAGCATGATCATTACACAGGTGCACCTCGTGCCAGGGACAATAAAAGGTCACTCTAAAATATGCAGTTTTGTAACACAACACAATGCCACAGATGTCTCAAGTTGAGGGAACGTGCAGGAATGTCCAGCAAATAATTGCATGTTCATTTCTCTACCATAAGCCATCTCCAACGTTGTTTTAGAGAATTTGGCAGTACGTCCAACCGGCCTCACAACCTCAGACCATGTGTATGGCGTCGTGTGGGCGAGCGGTTTGCCAATGTCAACGTTGTGAACAGAGTGACCCATGGTGGCAGTGGGGTTATGGCCAGGCATAAGCTATGGATAAACGAACACAATTGCATTTTATCGAATAGAGATACCGTGGTGAGATTCTGAGGTCCATTGTCGTGCCATTCATCACCTCATGTTTCAGCATGATAATGCACGGCCCCGTGTCACAAGGTTCTGGACTACATTCCTGGAAACTGAAAATGTCCCAGTTCTTCAATGACCTGCATCCTCACCAGACACATCATCCACTGTTTGGGATGCTCTGGATCGACGGGTAAGACGGCGTGTTCCAGGTCTCGCCAACATCCAGCAACTTCACACGGGTCTGAATACTTTCAGAAGGCTACAACCTTTATAGTGGAGTTACTGACACAACCTGACTGGATACAACCTGGATACAACCTGACTGGGTACAACCTGTATAGTGGAGTTACTGACACAACCTGACTGGATACAACCTGGATACAACCTGACTGGATACAACCTGACTGGGTACAACCTGGATACAACCTGACTGGGTACAACCTGACTGGATACAACCTGACTGGGTACAACCTGACTGGATACAACCTGACTGGGTACAACCTGGATACAACCTGACTGGGTACAACCTGACTGGACACAACCTGACTGGGTACAACCTGACTGGGTACAACCTGACTGGACACAACCTGACTGGGTACAACCTGACTGGACACAACCTGACTGGGTACAACCTGGATACAACCTGACTGGATACAACCTGACTGGGTACAACCTGACTGGGTACAACCTGATTGGGTACAACCTGGATACAACCTGACTGGGTACAACCTGACTGGGTACAACCTGACTGGACACAACCTGACTGGGCACAACCTGGCTGGGTACAACCTGAATACAACCTGACTGAATACAACCTGGATACAACCTGACTGGGTACAACCTGACTGGATACAACCTGACTGGGTACAACCTGTATAGTGGAGTTACTGTCACAACCTGACTGGGTACAACCTGACTGGGCACAACCTGGCTGAGTACAACCTGACGGGTACAACCTGTATAGTGGAGTTACTGACACAACCTGACTGGGTACAACCTGACTGGACACAACCTGACTGGATACAACCTGACTGGGCACAACCTGACTGAGTACAACCTGACAGGCACAACCTGACTGGGTACAACCTGTATAGTGGAGTTACTGACACAAACTGACTGGGTACAACCTGACTGGGTACAACCTGACTGGACACAACCTGACTGGGTACAACCTGACTGGATACAACCTGACTGGATACAACCTGACTGGATACAACCTGACTGGATACAACCTGACTGGATACAACCTGACTGGATACAACCCTGGGTACAACTGGGTACAACCTGACTGGATACAACCTGACTACAACCTGATACAACCTGAATACAACCTGATACAACCTGACTGGGTACAACCTGACTGAATACAACCTGGATACAAACTGACTGAATACAACCTGACTGGGTACAACCTGGATACAACCTGACTGGGTACAACCTGACTGGGTACAATCTGACTGGATACAACCTGGATACAACCTGACTGGATTCAACCTGACTGGGTACAACCTGACTGGATACAACCCGTATAGTGGAGTTACTGACTGGACACAAACTAGCCATGTTCAAGACAACTCAGAACCTCAGAGTAAAGATGTGCTTACTTTTATTTTGCGGAGAGCTTCCTATTGATCCTCTGATCTCATCTTTCTATAAAGGGTTTCCAGGTTGAACATTTCAGAGTTTCCTAGTTCCAAGTTGCCTTGAACACAGCAACGGACACACTGATTTCTATGTTTAGAGAGTATCTTCAATGAAACAGAACAACAGTTTCGGTCTGTATTTAGGTTTATTAGATGTCTGTATTGGGACACACACACACACACACACACACACACACACACACACACACACACACACACACACACACACACACACACACACACACACACACACACACACACACACACACACACACACACACACACACACACACACACACACACACACACACACACACACACACACACACACAGGTTGTCTTAACCCCAGTCAGGTAGGATGGCTGACATCCCCAGAGTTCTAACATGCAAAGCATTATGGGGCATCTTCCTGGGCGTCTGAATCTGAGTCCTTCATTAAGGCCTCCTCCTCCTCTCCTCTGGCGGTCTCCTCCTCCTCTCCTCCAGCGGTGTCTTCCTCCTCCTCCTCTCCTCCAGCGGTCTCCTCCTCCTCTCCTCCTCCTGTTCTGTCCGTCCCTCGGGAAGAGAACTTCCTCATCTTGATGTTGGGAAGCTTCTTTAGATCGCCGCTCCACTCCCTGAAACCAACCAATCACAGATCAAAACCACGGAATCATCCAATCCCAGCTCAGAACAATGGAATCATCCAATTGTCCAATCATCCAATCATAAAGAAAACGGTCTGAGAGACGTGTGACTGAGACAGAACTGCAGTGTCAGTGTCTGAGACAGAACTCTGCAGTGTCTGAGAGACGTGTGACTGAGACAGAACTCTGCAGTGTCTGAGAGACCTGTGACTGAGACAGAACTCTGCAGTGTAAGAGATGACTAGTCAGACACTCCACTATAAATAAACTTGGGGACATTTCCTGCTGAGCCTTTAGATAACACTGAAACGACTGTTTGTACAAGCTGCGGTGGCATGGGCTTTGTCTCATGAGTAGAAGGTAATGACGTAGGCAGTGACATCACTAAGATATATGACTGCAGGACTAATAAAACAACTCAAATCCTTTTCTATTTTGCAGAAATTACATGCGTGCCCTGTTCCCTCTGTCAACTTCTGTCTGCAATTGCATTAATAAAGGTTTTTTAAAGATATCGTCTGAACGCTAATTTCACCAATGAGCCAATGATTGACAAGGAACAAGGAACGAACCACAACAGAATCAACCAATCAGGTGAGAGAATGTATCAGAGGTAAAATGTAACGAATAGAGCTGTTTTTCATGAATCATCACAGCTCTACTGGCAACAACCAATCAGATCACAGCTCTACTGGCAACAACCAATCAGATCACAGCTCCAGCGAGAGTTGGGTTTTCATTGGTCGTCTCACCTGAAGGTCTTGAGATGTTTAGAGTTGATGATGTCTGGAATCTCTGAGGAGAGAAGAGGAACACACTGTCAGGGTTCTGTGTGTGTGTGTGTGTGTGTGTGTGTGTGTGTGTGTGTGTGTGTGTGTGTGTGTGTGTGTGTGTGTGTGTGTGTGTGTGTGTGTGTGTGTGTGTGTGTGTGTGTGTGTGTGTGTGTGTGTGAGACTGACCGAAGCCGTTGCCATGGTACAGAGCGGTCTCTCGCTCAACAGTCTGTTTGATGACGGTCTCCCTGCTGCCATGGAGACGACCCTGACGACCTTTGATCCCGTTCACTAGCTCTATCTGGTCCAACTCCCCGTCAAACCTCTGCAGGTACCTACACCCACCCACACACACACACACACACACACACACACACACACACACACACACACACACACACACACACACACACACACACACACACACACACACACACACACACACACACACACACACACACACACACACTAAACACTTTATTTGAATCCACCAATCACATGTACAAAAACAAGTATTCATTTCAAAAGTCCCTGTCTGCATGTCCCTCAAGGAAACACCTCCTTCTCCAAGCAGCTAGGCTGCCCACTACAGCTGAAACAGAGCATTACCTAGCTAACTGCTTTGCCCTAGTCCCACTACAGCTGAAACAGAGCAGTAACCTAGCTAACTGCTTTGCCCTAGTCCCACTACAGCTGAAACAGAGCAGTAACCTAGCTAACTGCTTTGCCCTAGTCCCACTACAGCTGAACAGAGCAGTAACCTAGCTAACTGCTTTGCCCTAGTCCCACTACAGCTGAAACAGAGCATTACCTAGCTAACTGCTTAGCCCTAGTCCCACTACAGCTGAAACAGAGCATTACCTAGCCAACTGCTTTGCCCTAGTCCCACTACAGCTGAACAGAGCAGTAACCTAGCTAACTGCTTTGCCCTAGTCCCACTACAGCTGAACAGAGCATTACCTAGCTAACTGCTTAGCCCTAGTCCCACGACAGCGGAACAGAGCATTACCTAGCTAACTGCTTTGTCCTAGTCCCACGACAGCTGAAACAGAGCATTACCTAGCTAACTGCTTAGCCCTAGTCCCACGACAGCTGAAACAGAGCATTACCTAGCTAACTGCTTAGCCCTAGTCCCACTACAGCTGAAACAGAGCAGTAACCTAGCCAACTGCTTTGCCCTAGTCCCACTACAGCTAACTGCTTTGCCCTAGTCCCGCTACAGCTGAAACAGAGCAGTAACCTAGCTAACTGCTTTGCCATAGTCCCACTACAGCTGAAACAGAGCATTACCTAGCCAACTGCTTTGCCCTAGTCCCACAACAGCTGAACAGAGCAGTAACCCAGCCAACTGCTTTGCCCTAGTCCCACTACAGCTGAACAGAGCATTACCTAGCCAAATGCTTTGCCCTCGTCCCACTACAGCTGAAACAGAGCAGTAACCTAGCTAACTGCTTTGCCCTAGTCCCACTACAGCTGAACAGAGCATTACCTAGCTAACTGCTTTGCCCTAGTCCCACTACAGCTGAAACAGAGCATTACCTAGCCAACTGCTTTGCCCTAGTCCCACTACAGCTGAACAGAGCATTACCTAGCCAACTGCTTTGCCCTAGTCCCACTACAGCTGAACAGAGCATTACCTAGCCAACTGCTTTGCCCTAGTCCCACTACAGCTGAGCAGAGCATTACCTAGCCAACTGCTTTGCCCTAGTCCCACTACAGCTGAACAGAGCATTACCTAGCTAACTGCTTTGCCCTAGTCCCACTACAGCTGAAACAGAGCATTGCCTAGCCAACTGCTTTGCCCTAGTCCCACTACAGCTGAACAGAGCAGTAACCTGGCTAACTGCTTTGCCCTAGTCCCACTACAGCTGAAACAGAGCATTACCTAGCTAACTGCTTTGCCCTAGTCCCACTACAGCTGAAACAGAGCATTACCTAGCTAACTGCTTTGCCCTAGTCCCACTACAGCTGAAACAGAGCAGTACCTAGCTAACTGCTTTGCCCTAGTCCCACGACAGCTGAAACAGAGCAGTAACCTAGCTAACTGCTTTGCCCTAGTCCCACTACAGCTGAAACAGAGCAGTAACCTAGCCAACTGCTTTGCCCTAGTCCCACTACAGCTGAAACAGAGCATTACCTAGCCGACTGCTTTGCCCTAGTCCCACTACAGCTGAACAGAGCAGTACCTAGCCAACTGCTTTTCCCTAGTCCCACTACAGCTGAAACAGAGCATTACCTAGCTGACTGCTTTGCCCTAGTCCCACGACAGCTGAAACAGAGCAGTAACCTAGCTAACTGCTTTGCCCTAGTCCCACTACAGCTGAAACAGAGCAGTAACCTAGTCAACTGCTTTGCCCTAGTCCCACTACAGCTGAAACAGAGCATTACCTAGCCAACTGCTTTGCCCTAGTCCCACTACAGCTGAAACAGAGCATTACCTAGCTAACTGCTTAGCCATAGTCCCACTACAGCTGAACAGAGCATTACCTAGCCAACTGCTTTACCCTAGTCCCACTACAGCTGAAACAGAGCAGTAACCTAGCCAACTGCTTTGCCCTAGTCCCACTACAGCTGAACAGAGCATTACTTAGCCAACTGCTTAGCCATAGTCCCACTACAGCTGAACAGAGCATTACCTAGCCAACTGCTTTACCCTAGTCCCACTACAGCTGAAACAGAGCAGTAACCTAGCCAACTGCTTTGCCCTAGTCCCACTACAGCTGAACAGAGCATTACCTAGCCAACTGATTTACCGACCAACCTCTCTATGTGACAGGTGTCCTGTTTGGTGAATATAGACACGGGTACTGACCTCTCTATGTGACAGGTGTCCTGTTTGGTGAATATAGACACGGGTACTGACCTCTCTATGTGACAGGTGTCCTGTTTGGTGAATATAGACACGGGTACTGACCTCTATGTGACAGGTGTCCTGTTTGGTGAATATAGACACAGGTACTGACCTCTCTATGTGACAGGTGTCCTGTTTGGTGAATATAGACACAGGTACTGACCTCTCTATGTGACAGGTGTCCTGTTTGGTGAATATAGACACGGGTACTGACCTCTCTATGATGTGACAGGCATCCTGTTTGGTGAACTCTGTCTTCTCAGAGTCCAGCTGGCTCTGAAACCACTGCAGCTTATCACCTACACACACAGACAATAGAAGGTAAGAGGGGGTACACCCTACCGTTGTACTCACCAACACACACTGAATATACTGTGATATGTGGTTGTCTCACCTAGCTATCTGAATATACTAACTACTGTGATATGTGGTTGTCCCACCTAGCTATCTGAATATACTAACTACTGTGATATGTGGTTGTCTCACCTAGCTATCTGAATATACTAACTACTGTGATATGTGGTTGTATCACCTAGCTATCTGAATATACTAACTACTGTGATATGTGGTTGTCCCACCTAGCTATCTGAATATACTAACTACTGTGATATGTGGTTGTCTCACCTAGCTATCTGAATATACTAACTACTGTGATATGTGGTTGTATCACCTAGCTATCTGAATATACTAACTACTGTGATATGTGGTTGTCCCACCTAGCTATCTGAATATACTAACTACTGTGATATGTGGTTGTCTCACCTAGCTATCTGAATATACTAACTACTGTGATATGTGGTTGTATCACCTAGCTATCTGAATATACTAACTACTGTGATATGTGGTTGTCTCACCTAGCTATCTGAATATACTAACTACTGTGATATGTGGTTGTCTCACCTAGCTATCTGAATATACTAACTACTGTGATATGTGGTTGTCCCACCTAGCTATCTGAATATACTAACTACTGTGATATGTGGTTGTCTCACCTAGCTATCTGAATATACTAACTACTGTGATATGTGGTTGTCTCACCTAGCTATCTGAATATACTAACTACTGTGATATGTGATTGTCTCACCTAGCTATCTGAATATACTAACTACTGTAATATGTGATTGTCTCACCTAGCTATCTGAATATACTAACTACTGTAATATGTGGTTGTCTCACCTAGCTATCTGAATATACAACAAGAGCACCTCCTCCCAGCTGCCCACTGCACTGAGGCTAGGAAACACGGTCTCCACCGATAAATCCATGATTATCGAAAACTTCAATAAGCACTTCTCAACGGCTGGCCATGCCTTCCACCTGGCTACTCCAACCTCGGCCAACAGCTCCGCCCCCCCGTAGCTCCTCACCCAAGCCTCTCCAGGTTCTCCTTTACCCAAATCCAGATAGCAGATGTTCTGAAAGAGCTGCAAAACCTGGACCCGTACAAATCAGCTGGGCTTGACAATCTGGACCCGCTATTTCTGAAACTATCTGCCGCCATTGTCGCAACCCCTATTACCAGCCTGTTCAACCTCTCTTTCATATCGTCTGAGATCCCCAAGGATTGGAAAGCTGCCGCAGTCATCCCCCTCTTCAAAGGGGAGACACCCTGGACCCAAACTGTTACAGACCTATATCCATCCTGCCCTGTCTATCTAAGGTCTTCGAAAGCCAAGTCAACAAACAGGTCACTGACCATCTCGAATCCCACCGTACCTTCTCCGCTGTGCAATCTGGTTTCCGAGCCGGTCACGGGTGCACCTCAGCCACACTCAAGGTACTAAACGATATCATAACCGCCATCGATAAAAGACAGTACTGTGCAGCCGTCTTCATCGACCTCGCCAAGGCTTTCGACTCTGTCAATCACCATATTCTTATCGGCAGACTCAACAGCCTCGGTTTTTCGGATGACTGCCTTGCCTGGTTCACCAATTACTTTGCAGACAGAGTACAGTGTGTCAAATCGGAGGGCATGCTGTCCGGTCCTCTGGCAGTCTCTATGGGGGTGCCACAGGGTTCAATTCTCGGGCCGACTCTTTTCTCTGTATATATCAATGATGTTGCTCTTGCTGCGGGCGATTCCCTGATCCACCTCTACGCAGACGACACCATTCTATATACTTTCGGCCCGTCATTGGACACTGTGCTATCTAACCTCCAAACGAGCTTCAATGCCATACAGCACTCCTTCCGTGGCCTCCAACTGCTCTTAAACGCGAGTAAAACCAAATGCATGCTTTTCAACCGATCGCTGCCTGCACCCGCATGCCCGACTAGCATCACCACCCTGGATGGTTCCGACCTTGAATATGTGGACATCTATAAGTACCTAGGTGTCTGGCTAGACTGCAAACTCTCCTTCCAGACCCACATCAAACATCTCCAATCGAAAATCAAATCAAGAGTCGGCTTTCTATTCCGCAACAAAGCCTCCTTCACTCACGCTGCCAAGCTTACCCTAGTAAAACTGACTATCCTACCGATCCTCGACTTCGGCGATATCATCTACAAAATGGCTTCCAACACTCTACTCAGCAAACTGGATGCAGTCTATCACAGTGCCATCCGTTTTGTCACTAAAGCACCTTATACCACCCACCACTGCGACTTGTATGCTCTAGTCGGCTGGCCCTCACTACATATTCGTCGCCAGACCCACTGGCTCCAGGTCATCTACAAGTCCATGCTAGGTAAATCTCCGCCTTATCTCAGTTCACTGGTCACGATGGCAACACCCATCCGTAGCACGCGCTCCAGCAGGTGTATCTCACTGATCATCCCTAAAGCCAACACATCATTTGGCCGCCTTTCGTTCCAGTACCCTGCTGCCTGTGACTGGAACGAATTGCAAAAATCGCTGAAGTTGGAGACTTTTATCTCCCTCACCAACTTCAAACATCAGCTATCCGAGCAGCTAACCGATCGCTGCAGCTGTACATAGTCTATAGGAAAATAGCCCACCCATTTTCACCTACCTCATTCCCATACTGTTTTTATACTGTTTTTATTTATTTATTTTTCTGCTCTTTTGCACACCAATATCTCTACCTGTACATGACCATCTGATCATTTATCACTCCAGTGTTAATCTGCAAAATTGTATTATTCGCCTACCTCCTCATGCCTTTTGCACACATTGTATATAGACTGCCCATTTTTTCTACTGTGTTATTGACTTGTTAATTGTTTATTCCATGTGTAACTCTGTGTTGTCTGTTCACACTGCTATGCTTTATCTTGGCCAGGTCGCAGTTGCAAATGAGAACTTGTTCTCAACTAGCCTACCTGGTTAAATAAAGGTGAAAAAAATAAATAAATACTAACTACTGTGATATGTGGTTGTCCCACCTAGCTATCTGAATATACTAACTACTGTGAATTGACAACATGGCAGCATCACAACATGACAACAACATGGCAGCATCACAACATGACAACAACATGGTAGCATCACAACATGGTAGCACCACAACATGACAACAACATGGTAGCACCACAACATGACAACAACATGGTAGCACCACAACATGACAACAACATGGTAGCAGCACAACATGACAGCAACATGGTAGCACCACAACATGACAACAACATGGTAGCACCACAACATGACAACAACATGGTAGCAGCACAACATGACAACAACATGGTAGCACCACAACATGACAACAACATGGTAGCAGCACAACATGACAACAACATGGTAGCACCACAACATGACAACAACATGGTAGCACAACATGGTAGCACCACAACATGACAACAACATGGTAGCACCACAACATGACAACAACATGGTAGCAGCACAACATGACAACAACATGGTAGCAGCACAACATGACAACAACATGGTAGCAGCACAACATGACAACAACATGGTAGCATCACAACATGGTAGCATCACAACATGACAACAACATGGTAGCAGCACAATATGACAACAACATGGTAGCACCACAACATGACAACAACATGGTAACAACACAACATGACAACAACATGGCAACAACACAACATGACAACAACATGGCAACAACACAACATGTAGCAACACAACATGACAACAACATGATAGCAACACAACAACATGGTAGCAGCACATGACAACATGGTAGCAGCACAAAACACAGATACAAACACAGACAACAGCACAAAAGGAAGAAGGTAGAGACAACAATACATCACGCAAAGCAGCCACAATTGTCAGTAAGAGTGTCCATGATTGAGTCTTTGAATTAAGCTCTACAACAAAACTTTATCTGTGTTCAACAAGCTTTCTCTGCCCTTAACCTTGTTCTGAACACCTCCAAAACAACGGTCATGTGGTTTGGTAAGAAGAATGCCCCTCTCCCCACAGGGGTGATTACTACCTCTGAGGGTTTAGAGGTGATTACTACCTCTGAGGGTTTAGAGCGGGGTGATTACTACCTCTGAGGGTTTAGAGCGGGGTGATTACTACCTCTGAGGGTTTAGAGCGGGGTGATTACTACCTCTGAGGGTTTAGAGCGGGGTGATTACTACCTCTGAGGGTTTAGAGCGGGGTGATTACTACCTCTGAGGGTTTAGAGCGGGGTGATTACTACCTCTGAGGGTTTAGAGCGGGGTGATTACTACCTCTGAGGGTTTAGAGCGGGGTGATTACTACCTCTGAGGGTTTAGAGCGGGGTGATTACTACCTCTGAGGGTTTAGAGCGGGGTGATTACTACCTCTGAGGGTTTAGAGCGGGGTGATTACTACCTCTGAGGGTTTAGAGCGGGGTGATTACTACCTCTGAGGGTTTAGAGCGGGGTGATTACTACCTCTGAGGGTTTAGAGCGGGGTGATTACTACCTCTGAGGGTTTAGAGCGGGGTGATTACTACCTCTGAGGGTTTAGAGCGGGGTGATTACTACCTCTGAGGGTTTAGAGCGGGGTGATTACTACCTCTGAGGGTTTAGAGCGGGGTGATTACTACCTCTGAGGGTTTAGAGCGGGGTGATTACTACCTCTGAGGGTTTAGAGCGGGGTGATTACTACCTCTGAGGGTTTAGAGCGGGGTGATTACTACCTCTGAGGGTTTAGAGCGGGGTGATTACTACCTCTGAGGGTTTAGAGCGGGGTGATTACTACCTCTGAGGGTTTAGAGCGGGGTGATTACTACCTCTGAGGGTTTACCTCTGAGGGGGTGATTACTACCTCTGAGGGTTTAGAGCGGGGTGATTACTACCTCTGAGGGTTTAGAGCGGGTGTGAGGGTTTACGGGGTGATTACTACCTCTGAGGGTTTAGAGCGGGGTGATTACTACCTCTGAGGGTTTAGAGCGGGGTGATTACTACCTCTGAGGGTTTAGAGCTTGAGATAGTCACCTCATACAAGTACTTGGGAGTATGGCTAGATGGTACACTGTCCTTCTCTCAGCACATATCAACGCTGCAGGCTAAAGTTAAATCTAGACTTGGTTTCCTCCATCGTAATCGCTCCTCTTTCACCTCAGCTGCCAAACTAACCCTGATTCAGATGACCAGCCTACCCATGCTAGATTACGTAGACATCGTTTATAGGTCGGTAGGTAAGGGGGCCCTCGAGCGGCTAGATGTTCTTTACGTTTCGGCCATCAGATTTGCCACCAATGCTCCTTATAGGACACATCACTGCACTCTATACTCCTCTGTAAACTGGTCATCTCTGTATACCCTGTCACAAGACCCACTGGTTGATACTTATTTATAAAACCCTCTAAGGCCTCACTTCCCCCTATCTGAGATATCTACTGCAGCCCTCATCCTCCACATACAACATCCGTTCTGCCAGTCGCGTACTGTTAAAGGTCCCCAAAGCACACACATCCCTGGGTCGCTCGTCTTTTCAGTTCGCTGCAGCTAGCGACTGGAACGAGCTGCAAAAAACACTCAAACCGGACAGTTTTATCTCCATCTCTTCATTCAAAGACTCAATCATGGAGAGCCCCCATCCCCGCAGGAGGCCTTTTGCCTTTTGGTAGGTCGTCATTGTAAATAAGAATTTGTTCTTAACTGATTTGCCTAGTTAAATAAAGGTGAAATAAAAAAACAGACATATAATTGGATGAGAGCGCTTCCTACTGCTTGAGCTATGTTGTTGATGCAAATTGAGAAGAGTGTGGGGCCTAGGTTGGAGCCTTGGGGTACTCCCTTGGTGACAGGCTGAGACAGTTCAGTAACAGTCGTACAGTAACAATAGTAAAGTAACACAGTAATAGTAGTAACAGACTGTCAGACTCACCAATGCTGTTGAGACGAGTGGACTTCTCACTCTTTTGTCTGGAGGCAGAGATACACACTTAACTTTATAAATATATAACAATATACAGGATCCTCTCTGTTCAAAACACAAACCATCTCCCTCCCTCCTTACCTCTCCTTCTTTCCCAGACGTATCTCCTGGCTGGCCAGGTAAGCAGCTTTCCTGCTATAGGGATGACACACCTTCTCCTTCTGAGTTGGTTTACCTTTCCCCGCCTTCGGCTACACACACACACACACACACACACACACACACACACACACACACACACACACACACACACACACACACACACACACACACACACACACACACACACACACACACACACACACACACACACACACACACACACACACGACTGTTAGAACACTGTCTTGCATTATTCTATACTGAACTAAAATATAAACGTAACATGTAAAGTGTTGGTACCATGTTTCATTAACTGAACTAAAAGATCCTAGAAATGTCCATATGCAAGAAAGCGTATTTCCCAGTTAGTGAGTCTTTCTCCTTTGTCAAGATAATCCATCCAGCTGACAGGTGTGGCATGTCAAGAAGCTGATTAAACGGCATGCTCATTACACAGGTGCACCTTGTGCTGAGGACAATAAAAGGTCACTCTAAAATATGAAGTTTTGTCACACAACACCACAGATGTCTGAAGTTTTGAGGGAGCGTGCAATTCACATGCTGAAATTTCCTCCAGGGCTGCTGCCTGAGAATTTAATGTTCATTTCTCTACCATAAGCCACCTCCAACGTCATGTTAGAGAATTTGGCAGTACGTCCAACCGGCATCACAACCGCAGACCATCTGTAACCACGCCAGACCACGTGTAACCACACCAGCCCAGGACCTCCACATCCGGGTTCTTCACCTGTGAGATCGTCTGAGACCAGCCACCTGGACAGCTGATGAAACGGAGGAGTATTTCTGTCTGTAATAAAGCCCTTTGTGGGGAAAACTCATTCTGATTGGCTGGGCCTGGCTCCCCAGTGGGTGGAGCCCTCCCAGGCCCACCCATCACTGTGCTCCTGCTCAGTCATGTGAAATACTTACTTAAAAGCTTAAAATAAAAAAGTAAAATAAGAGTGAAGAAAAGTAAAAAACAAAACAATACTGAGTCTATCTGCGGGGGTACAGGTTAGTCGAGGTAATATGTGGGTAGGGGTAAAGTGACTACGTAATAAACAGCGAGGAACAGCAGCGTAAAAAAATGAGTATTCAATGCAAATAGTGGGGGGATAGAAGCTGTTAAGAAGCCTTAGGACCTGTTTTTTATTGAACTAGGCAAGTCCTAGACTTGGTGCTTGTGAAAGTCACGTGAGATCCATAGATTAGTGCTTAATTTATTTATTTCAATTGACTGATTTCCTAAAATTAACTAACTCATGAATCGTTGAAATTGTTGCATTTTGCGTTAATATTATTTTGCAGTATACATTCACTAGGTTGTAAGAGCGCTATAACATTATATAGATCTAGGTTTAGCTAAATATATTTCTACATATATGTAGATACATGTTAAGGATGTTAAATAAGTGTAATTTTACCATGTTTTAGTTGTATGTGCGAAGTTTGATCACCGGTTGAAAACACGTGTTCTGTATTGACAACTCCGGCGGATGCTGCTGGTCCGTCGGACAACACTGTCCGTCATTTCCTCCGGCGGCCGAAAGAAAGGTTCCACAACCCGGAAGACAACAAGACCACGTTGTTTCCGAATCAAAACGTGTTGCGAACAGCAGAGTAACGTTACTGAGAGTAGCAGAGAGCAGACTGCCGAGAGAACAGCTTTGTAGCCTTAACTACTGGAACGTAAGTCCATCATCTACACGTTTGCAATATGATAAACAACATTGTAATAATGCCACCGGTACAGTTGTCACTTCTCTTGCGTTCTGTGCAAGCAGTTTGGGCTGCCTGGCTCGTCGCGAACTGTGTGAAGACCATTTATTCAAAGACCGTAATTAATTTGCCAGAATTGTACATAATTATGACATAACATTGAAGGTTGTGCAATGTAACAACAATATTTAGACTGAGGGATGCCACCCGTTAGATAACATACCAAACGGTTCCATATTTCACTGAAAGAATAAACGTCTTGTTTTCGTAATTATAGTTTCCAGATTTTACCATATTAATGACCTAAGGCTCGTATTTCTGTGTGTATTATAATTAAGTCTATGATTTGATAGAGCAGTCTGACTGAGTGGTGGTAGGCAGCAGCAGGCTCGTAAGCATTCATTCAAACAGCACTTTCCTGCGTTTGCCAGCAGCTCTTCGCTGTGCTTCAAGCATTGCGCTGTTTATGACTTCAAGCCTATCAACTCCCGAGATTAGGATGGCAATACTAAAGTAGCTATTAGAACATCCAATAGTCAAAGGTATATGAAATACAAATGGTAGAGAGAGAAATAGTCCTATAATTCCTATAATAACTACAACCTAAAACTTCTTACCTTGGAATATTGAAGACTCGTGTTAAAAGGAACCACCAGCTTTCATATGTTCTCATGTTCTGAGCAAGGAACTGAAACGTTAGCTTTCTTACATGGCACATATTTCACTTTTACTTTCTTCTCCAACACTTTGTTTTTGCATTATTTAAACCAAACTGAACACGTTTCATTATTTATTTGAGGCTAAATTGATTTTATTGATGTATTAAGTTAAAATAAGTGTTCATTCAGTATTGTTGTAATTGTCATTATTACGATTAGAGGTCGGCCGATTAATTAGGGCCGATTTCAGGTTTTCATAACAATCGGAAATCTGTATTTTTGGACACCGGTTTTGCTGAATTATTATTATTTTTATTTTTTCACCTTTATTTAATATTTATTTAACCAGGCAAGTCAGTTAAGAACACATTCTTATTTTCAATGACGGCCTGGGAACGGTGGGTTAACTGACTCGATTAATCGGTATCGGCCTTTTTGGTCCTCCAATAATCGGTATCGGTGTTGAAAAATCATAATCGGTCGACCTCTACCCTCCACACCAACATGGGTGGGAACCCAACAAAAGCTTACCGCCACTCCCATCCTCTCCAATCCCATTAACAGCACCATCATCTCCATAAACAAGTCTCCTCTATCTGACCTGCCGGTCTTCACACGACTCAACACTGCAGGCCAATCAGAGCAGATCACCACTCTGAACAAGTCTCCTCTATCTGACCTGCTGGTCTTCACACGACTCAACACTGCAGGCCAATCAGAGCAGATCACCACTCTGAATCTGACCTACCGGTCTTCACACGACAACACTGCAGGCTAATCAGAGCAGATCACCACTCTGAGCGGTTCCACCTCCTCCACCCTGATTTCGTAACTGAACAGGTTACTGTTCGACTGAGCCATAGATACTAGATGATAGCTACTTTCTTGCTTAGTGGTTGTGTGGGCAGAGAATACAGGTCCAGATTGTACAGATCCACACTGTGGTTTGTGAGGCAACCAGGGGTGTATTCATTAGTGCACAAAGTACAACAACGTTTTGCAACAAAACTAGGCCTAAGCGTTTCTTAGCCCTCACGCTGTGTTCCGTTTGCGTTTGTTAGCTTCCGTTCTGTGAGAGAGAGAGAGACAGAGAGAGAGACAGACAGAGACAGAGAGTTCTGTCTGTTAGCTTCCGTTCTGTGTGAGAGACAGAGAGAGTGACAGAGAGACACAGCGTTTCTTAGCCCTCACGCTTTGTTCAGTTTGCGTCTGTTAGCTTCCGTTCTGTGTGAGAGAGAGAGAGACAGCGAGTTCTGTCCGTTAGCTTCCGTTCTGTGTGGTTCCTAGTGACTATTACCCAGCTGATTGTAGTTGTGCTGTCTTTGTCCCCAGGTGTGATAGTCTCTACCCAGCAACGGGATGGAGGTCCAACCAGAGGAGATGGCTTTGGTACCGGAGGTTCTTCAGAGCTCAGCAGAGACACACGGAGAGGAACTGGAACTGAACAACGGTACCAGCACCAAGCACCTGGAGGACGGATGCACAGCTGAGACAGAACCTCAGGGACTGACCTCCGGTACCTCAGACAGCCGTTTACTGGGAGAGTTAACGGGAGGAGCAGAGGAGATGGAGGTTACAGAGAATCTCAGCTCTGTCTCGAGCTCCGAGCTGGGAGATGGAACCACACACCTTCCCCAGGACCTCTCCCGGGACCTCTCTCAGGACCTCTCTCAGGACCCCTCTCAGGACCTCTCTCAGGACCCCTCTCAGGACCTCCCCCAGGACCCCTCTCAAGACCTCCCCCAGGACCCCTCTCAGGACCTCTCCCAGGACCCCTCTCAGGACCCCCCCCAGGTACTGCTGACGTTACAGGACGGTGTCAGGGACCAGCAGGACAGCAGCAGCTCCTCAGACAGTGATTCAGACTCCTCTTCCTCCGGTGTGACGCTGGCTGTTGTGTTAGGTCAGGCAGATGAAGATGATGATGACGACGAAGGCTTCGGTCGGGCAAGGAAACCCTGTTCCATCAAAACCCTGGATGAGATCCTGCCTGAGGTACCCCTGGCCTCTCTAACCCCTGGGCCTCTCTCTAACCCCTGGCCTCTCTCTAACCCCTGGCCTCTCTAACCCCTGGCCTGGCCCTCTCTAACCCCTGGCCTCTCTCTAACCCCTGGCCTCTCTCTAACCCCTGGCCTCTCTCTAACCCCTGGCCTCTCTCTAACCCCTGGCCTCTCTCCCCTGGCCTAACCCCTCTCTAACCCCTGGCCCCTCTCTAACCCCCCCTCTCTAACCCCTGGCCCCTCTCTAACCCCTGGCCCCTCTCTAACCCCTGGCCCATCTCTAACCCCTGGCCCATCTCTAACCCCCCTGGCCCTCTCTAACCCCTGGCCTCTCCCCTGGCCTCTCTCTGGACCCCTGGCCCCTCTCTAACCCCTGGCCCCTCTCTAACCCCTGGCCTCTCTCTGACCCCTGGCCTCTCTCTGACCCCTGGCCTCTCTCTAACCCCTGGCCTCTCTCTGACCCCTGGCCTCTCTCTGACCCCTGGCCTCTCTCTAACCCCTGGCCTCTAACCCCTGGCCTCTCTCTAACCCCTGGGAAATTCACCCCTGGAACTAACCCCTGCCTCTCTAACCCTGGCCTCTCTCTGACCCCTGGAGTAAAAATAAAATGAGCGCTGTATTCATGTAAAAATGAAATGTGTGTTTGTGTGTATAGGACTTGCCTGCTGTCGAAGAGTTGACGGTTGTTCTACCAGAGGAGGCGGAGATACTGCCCCTAGGATCAGTCACCAGTATCATCCAACAGCTGGGTTAGTCCCTCCCCTAGGACCAGTATCATCTAACAGCTGGGTTAGTCCCTCCCCTAGGACCAGTATCATCTAACAGCTGGGTTAGTCCCTCCCCTAGGACCAGTATCATCTAACAGCTGGGTAGGACCAGTCACCAGTATCATCCAACAGCTCCCCTAGGACCAGTATCATCTAACAGCTGGGTTAGTCCCTCCCCTAGGACCAGTCACCAGTACCATCTAACAGCTGGGTTAGTCCCTCCCCTAGGACCAGTATCATCTAACAGCTGAGTTAGTCCCTCCCCTAGGACCAGTATCATCTAACAGCTGGGTTAGTCCCTCCCCTAGGACCAGTATCATCTAACAGCTGGGTTAGTCCCTCCCCTAGGACCAGTCACCAGTATCATCTAACAGCTGGGTTAGTCCCTCCCCTAGGACCAGTATCATCTAACAGCTGGGTTAGTCCCTCCCCTAGGACCAGTATCATCTAACAGCTGGGTTAGTCCCTCCCCCTAGGACCAGTATCATCTAACAGCTGGGTTAGTCCCTAGGACCCCCCTAGGACCAGTATCATCTAACAGCTGGGTTAGTCCCTCCCCTAGGACCAGTATCATCTAACAGCTGGGTTAGTCCCTCCCCTAGGACCAGTATCATCTAACAGCTGGGTTAGTCCCTCCCCTAGGACCAGTATCATCTAACAGCTGGGTTAGTCCCTCCCCCCAGGACCAGTATCATCTAACAGCTGGGTTAGTCCCTCCCCCTAGGACCAGTATCATCTAACAGCTGGGTTAGTCCCTCCCCCTAGGACCAGTATCATCTAACCAGTAGGACCAGTATCATCTAACAGCTGGGTTAGTCCCTCCCCTAGGACCAGTATCATCTAACAGCTGGGTTAGTCCCTCCCCCTAGGATCATCCAGTCTAACAGCTGGGTTAGTCCCTCCCCCTAGGACCAGTATCATCTAACAGCTGGGTTAGTCCCTCCCCTAGGACCAGTATCATCTAACAGCTGGGTTAGTCCCTCCCCTAGGACCAGTATCATCTAACAGCTGGGTTAGTCCCTCCCCCTAGGACCAGTATCATCTAACAGCTGGGTTAGTCCCTCCCCCTAGGACCAGTAGCATCTAACAGCTGGGTTAGTCCCTCCCCCTAGGACCAGTATCATCTAACAGCTGGGTTAGTCCTCCCCTAGGACCAGTATCATCTAACAGCTGGTTAGTCCCCTAGGACCAGTATCATCTAACCTCCCCTAGGACCAGTAGCATCTAACAGCTGGGTTAGTCCCTCCCCTAGGACCCATCTAACAGCTGGGTTAGTCCCTCCCCTAGGACCAGTAGCATCTAACAGCTGGGTTAGTCCCTCCCCCTAGGACCAGTCACCAGTACCATCTAACAGCTGGGTTAGTCCCTCCCCCTAGGACCAGTATCATCTAACAGCTGGGTTAGTCCCTCCCCTAGGACCAGTCACCAGTAGCATCTAACAGCTGGGTTAGTCCCTCCCCCTAGGACCAGTAGCATCTAACAGCTGGGTTAGTCCTAGGACCCCCTGGGGACCAGTATCATCTAACAGCTGGGTTAGTCCCTCCCCCTAGGACCAGTCACCAGTACCATCTAACAGCTGGGTTAGTCCCTCCCCCTAGGACCAGTATCATCTAACAGCTGGGTTAGTCCCTCCCCTAGGACCAGTCACCAGTATCATCTAACAGCTGGGTTAGTCCCTCCCCTAGGACCAGTATCATCTAACAGCTGGGTTAGTCCCTCCCCTAGGACCAGTATCATCTAACAGCTGGGTTAGTCCCTCCCCTAGGACCAGTAGCATCTAACAGCTGGGTTAGTCCCCCCCTAGGACCAGTATCATCTAACAGCTGGGTTAGTCCCTCCCCCTAGGACCAGTCACCAGTACCATCTAACAGCTGGGTTAGTCCCTCCCCCTAGGACCAGTATCATCTAACAGCTGGGTTAGTCCCTCCCCTAGGACCAGTCACCAGTATCATCTAACAGCTGGGTTAGTCCCTGCCCCTAGGACCAGTATCATCTAACAGCTAATTCTCCTGCCCCCTCTTGGTGACTGAATGCCCCTGACCCCTCTTGGTGACTGAATGCCCCTGACCCCTCTTGGTGACTGAATGCCCCTGCCCTTCACATTACACCCCCTGACCCCTCTTGGTGACTGAATGCCCCTGACCCCTCTTGGTGACTGAATGCCCCTGACCCTCTTGGTGACTGAATGCTCCTGACCCCTCTTGGTGACTGAATGCCCCTGCCCTTCACATTACACCCCCTGACCCCTCTTGGTGACTGAATGCCCCTGCCCTTCACATTACACCCCCTGACCCCTCTTGGTGACTGAATGCCCCTGACCCCTCTTGGTGACTGAATGCCCCCTGACCCCTCTTGGTGTCTGTTGTGTTTCCTCAACAGTGATCATTCAGTCATTGAAGGACACGCCCTCTGAAGGACGACAGCGTCATCTTCAACTCTGATAGGCTGGCCGTGGGCAAGGTAAGAGGGGCTTAGAGTCCCGGGAGGAGTCCTCAGAATACCCCCCACCCCCACACAGTCCTCCTCCTCCAGGTATTTGAGGTGTTTGGGCCGGTCTCCAGTCCCTTCTATGTGTTGAGGTTTAACTCTCTCTCCTCCAGGTATTTGAGGTGTTTGGGCCGGTCTCCAGTCCCTTCTATGTGTTGAGGTTTAACTCAGAGAGTGACATCGCAGAGAGAGGAGTGAAGCTGAAGGACTCCATGTTCTACGCCCCGTCTCTCACTGACTACACCCTCTACATCCTCACTGAGCAGCTGGTCAGACTGACTACACCTCTATATCCTCACTGAGCAGCTCGACGGTCAGTACACACTGAACACCCTCTATATCCTCACTGAGCAGCTACGACGGTCAGTACACTGACTACACCTCTATATCCTCACTGAGCAGCTACGACGGTCAGTACACACTGACTACACCCTCTACATCCTCACTGAGCAGCTACGACGGTCAGTACACACTGACTACACCCTCTATATCCTCACTGAGCACTATGACGGTCAGTACACTGACTACACCCTCTATATCCTCACTGAGCAGCTACACGGTCAGTACACTGACTACACCCTCTATATCCTCACTGAGCAGCTACGACGGTCAGTACACTGACTACACCCTCTATATCCTCACTGAGCAGCTACGACGGTCAGTATACACTGACTACACCATCTATATCCTCACTGAGCAGCTACGACGGTCAGTACACACTGACTAGACCCTCTACATCCTCACTGAGAAGCTACGACGGTCAGTACACTGACTACACCCTCTATATCCTCACTGAGCAGCTTGAGGTACACTGTATCCTCACTGAGCAGCTGGACGGTCAGTACACAGTACACCCTCTATATCCTCACTGAGCAGCTACGACGGTCAGTACACACTGACTACACCCTCTATATCCTCACTGAGCAGCTACGACGGTCAGTACACTGACTACACCCTCTATATCCTCACTGAGCAGCTAACGGTCAGTACACTGACTACACCCTCTATATCCTCACTGAGCAGCTACGACGGTCAGTACACACTGACTACACCCTCTATATCCTCACTGAGCAGCTACGACGGTCAGTACACTGACTACACCCTCTATATCCTCACTGAGCAGCTACGACGGTCAGTACACTGACTACACCCTCTACATCCTCACTGAGCAGCTACGACGGTCAGTACACACTGACTACACCCTCTATATCCTCACTGAGCAGCTACGACGGTCAGTACACTGACTACACCCTCTATATCCTCACTGAGCAGCTACGACGGTCAGTACACTGACTACACCCTCTACATCCTCAATGAGCAGCTACGACGGTCAGTACACTGACTACACCCTCTATATCCTCACTGAGCAGCTACGACGGTCAGTACACACTGACTACACCCTCTACATCCTCACTGAGCAGCTACGACGGTCAGTACACTGACTAGACCTCTATATCCTCACTGAGCAGCTACGACGGTCAGTACACTGACTACACCCTCTATATCCTCACTGAGCAGCTACGACGGTCAGTACACACTGACTACACCCTCTACATCCTCACTGAGCAGCTACGACGGTCAGTACACTGACTACACCCTCTATATCCTCACTGAGCAGCTACGACGGTCAGTACACACTGACTACACCCTCTATATCCTCACTGAGCAGCTACGACGGTCAGTACACTGACTACACCCTCTATATCCTCACTGAGCAGCTACGACGGTCAGTACACTGACTACACCTCTATATCCTCACTGAGCAGCTACGACGGTCAGTACACACTGACTACACCTCTATATCCTCACTGAGCAGCTACGACGGTCAGTACACTGACTACACCCTCTATATCCTCACTGAGCAGCTACGACGGTCAGTACACTGACTACACCCTCTATATCCTCACTGAGCAGCTACGACGGTCAGTACACACTGACTACACCTCTATATCCTCACTGAGCAGCTACGACGGTCAGT
Organism: Oncorhynchus gorbuscha; assembly: GCF_021184085.1. Lineage (NCBI taxonomy): Eukaryota > Metazoa > Chordata > Actinopteri > Salmoniformes > Salmonidae > Oncorhynchus > Oncorhynchus gorbuscha. Next base: position 8,781 of record NW_025745961.1, on the reverse strand, counting down.
ACACTGACTACACCCTCTATATCCTCACTGAGCAGCTACGACGGTCAGTACACTGACTACACCCTCTACATCCTCACTGAGCAGCTACGACGGTCAGTACACTGACTACACCCTCTACATCCTCACTGAACAGCTACGACAGTCAGTACACTGACTACACCCTCTACACCCTCAATGAGCAGCTACGACGGTCAGTACACACATGTATAATTGAAGCTGACGGGTGTGTGTGTGTGTGTGCGTGCGTGCGTGCGTGTGTGTGCGTGTGTGTGTGTTTAGGTTGAAAGGCTCCGACGCCTCCTGGAAGAACGACCAGGAACCACCACCAGAGGTGAGGAACACACATTACCCATAATGCCACACAGGCCCTAGGCTACCTGCCGCCCAACGCTCTAACCGCTACCGCTAGGCTACCTGCCCCCCAACGCTCTAACCGCTAGGCTACCTGCCCCCAACGCTCTAACCGCTAGGCTACCTGCCGCCCAGGCTCTAACCGCTAGGCTACCCTGCTACCCGCCCCAACGCTCTAACCGCTAGGCTACCTGCCGCCCAACTCTCTGAACCGCTAAGGCTACCTGCCGCCCAACTCTCTGACCGCTAGGCCCTGCCGCCCACTCTCTGACCGCGCTCTACTCTCTGACCGCTAGGCTACCTGCCGCCCAACTCTCTGACCGCTAGGCTACCTGCCGCCCAACTCTCTAACCGCTAGGCTACCTGCCGCCCAACTCTCTGACCGCTAGGCTACCTGCCCGCCCAACTCTCTGACCGCTAGGCTACCTGCCGCCCAACTCTCTGACCGCTAGGCTACCTGCCGCCCAACTCTCTATCCGCTAGGCTACCTGCCGCCTCTAACCGCTAGGCTACGTTCTAACCTAGGCTACCTGCCGCCCAACGCTCTAGGCTACGCCCAACGCTCTGCTACCTGCCGCCCAACGCTCTAACCGCTAGGCTACCTGCCGCCCAACTCTCTATCGCTCTAACCGCCGGGCTACCTGCCGCCCAACGCTCTAACCGCTAGGCTACCTGCCGCCCAACGCTCTAACCGCTAGGCTACCTGCCGCCCAACGCTCTAACCGCTAGGCTACATGCTAATTTTTGAAATATTTCGGGGACACACTTGTATTGTGATGGTGCATCTAAGATGTCAAGACAAATTCTCTTTGGATAATAAAGTTTCTCTCCTCTTCCCTTTCCTCTCCCTTCTCTCTCTCCCCTTTCCCCCTCTCTCCTCTGTCCTGTACCCTCTCGTGTCTCGTTTCTCCTCTGTCCTGTCCCCTCTCGTGTCTCGTTTCTCCTCTGTCCTGTCCCCTCTCGTGTCTCGTTTCTCCTCTGTCCTGTCCCCCTCGTGTCTCGTTTCTCCTCTGTCCTGTCCCCTCTCGTTTCTCCTCTGTCCTGTCCCCTCTCGTATCTCGTTTCTCCTCCTGTCCTGTCCCCTCTGTCCTGTCTCGTTTCTCCTCTGTCCTGTCCCCTCTCTGTGTCTCGTTTCTCCTCTGTCCTGTCCCCTCTCGTTTCTCCTCTGTCCTGTCCCCTCTCGTTTCTCCTCTGTCCTATCCCCTCTCGTTTCTCCTCTGTCCTGTCCCCTCTCGTTTCTCCTCTGTCCTGTCCCCTCTCGTTTCTCCTCTGTCCTGTCCCCTCTCGTGGCTCGTTTCTCCTCTGTCCTGTCCCCTCTCGTCTCTCCTCTGTCCCGTCCCCTGTCCTCTGTCCTGTCCTCTTGTCTCCCCTCTCTCCAGGCGTTAGACTTCAGTGATGATGAGGCAGAACAGAAGATGAAAAAGAAGAAGAAGAAGGGGAATGTTCAGAAGAGTGAGAGAGAAAGAGGACAGAGAGCTGACCAACAACCAGGTCAGACACATACACTACACTGTTTCTGGCCAACTCTAAAACCTCTGGGTGAATTTTGTTCGGTTCATGTCAGGACAATGTCTGGGGTGTGTTGAAGGCCATTGGTGGAAATTCTCCGGAGAATCTGATGGTCTCGTCGGCTTGACCTCCTTTTGACACGAGCACCCGAGCCAATCACCACAGAGCACAGGGGCGTTCCCAAAGCATATTGTTGGTGACCACGTGGACAGAAAGCACACAGTCTGTATTCGATGGGAAGGAAATGTTGTGGGTGGCAGTGCAAAGCATCAGATTAGGGGAGAATGGGGCTGTGTCACACTGTTAAATGTTGTGGGTGACAGTGCAAAGCATCAGATTAGGGGAGAATGGGGCTGTGTCACACTGTTAAATGTTGTGACACACACTGTAGATTGGGAGAGACACCAACATGTGGAACCCCAGTCTCCCCTGTTCAGTTATTAGACTGGGTATTGGGCTGTACAGCACTCTATAGATTGGGAGAGACACCAACATGTGGAACCCCCTGCCCCAGTCTCCCCTATTCAGTTATTAGACTGGGTATTGGGCTGTACAGCACTCTGTAGATTGGGAGAGACACCAACATGTGGAACCCCAGTCTCCCCTGTTCAGTTATTAGACTGGGTATTGGGCTGTACAGCACTCTGTAGATTGGGAGAGACACCAACATGTGGAACCCCCTACCCCAGTCTCCCCTGTTCAGTTATTAGACTGGGTATTGGGCTGTACAGCACTCTGTAGATTGGGAGAGACACCAACATGTGGAACCCCCTGCCCCAGTCTCCCCTATTCAGTTATTAGACTGGGTATTGGGCTGTACAGCACTCTGTAGATTGGGAGAGACACCAACATGTGGAACCCCCTGCCCCAGTCTCCCCTATTCAGTTATTAGACTGGGTATTGGGCTGTACAGCACTCTGTAGATTGGGAGAGACACCAACATGTGGAACCCCAGTCTCCCCTATTCAGTTATTAGACTGGGTATTGGGCTGTACAGCACTCTGTAGATTGGGGAGACACCAACATGTGGAACCCCAGTCTCCCCTATTCAGTTATTAGACTGGGTATTGGGCTGTACAGCACTCTGTGGGAGAGACACCAACATGTGGAACCCCAGTCTCCCCTGTTCAGTTATTAGACTGGGTATTGGGCTGTACAGCACTCTGTAGTGAGACACCAACATGTGGACCCCCTGCCCCAGTCTCCCTGTTCAGTTATTAGACTGGGTATTGGGCTGTACAGCACTCTGTAGATTGGGAGAGACACCAACATGTGGAACCCCTACCCCAGTCTCCCCTGTTCAGTTATTAGACTGGGTATTGGGCTGTACAGCACTCTGTAGATTGGGAGAGACACCAACATGTGGAACCTGCCCCAGTCTCCCCTGTTCAGTTATTAGACTGGGTATTGGGCTGTACAGCACATTCTGTAGATTGGGAGAGACACCAACATGTGGAACCCCAGTCTCCCCATTCAGTTATTAGACTGGGTATTGGGCTGTACAGCACTCTGTAGATTGGGAGAGACACCAACATGTGGAACTGACCCCAGTCTGACCCCTGTTCAGTTATTAGACTAGTTGTGGGGTGGGGGTATTGGGCTGTACAGCACTCTGTAGATTGGGAGAGACATTCCAGGACTGTAGGGACCATTCTGACTAAATGACTAGTTGTGGGGTGGGGGGTTGGGTAGGGACCACCATTCTGACTAGTTGTGGGGTGGGGGCTTTGTTGTGAGCTGTAGGGACCACCATTCTGACTAGTTGTGGGGTGGGGGGCTTTGTTGTGAGCTGTAGGGACCACCATTCTGACTAGTTGTGGGGTGGGGGGCTTTGTGTGAGCGTAGGGACCACCATTCTGACTAGTTGTGGGGTGGGGGCTTTGTTGTAGTAGGGACCACCATTCTGACTAGTTGTGGGGTGGGGGGCTTTGTTGTGAGCCGTAGGGACCACCATTCTGACTAGTTGTGTGGGGGGGGTGGGGGGACCACCATTCTGACTAGTTGTGGGGTGGGGGCCGTAGGGACCACCATTCTGACTAGTTGTGGGGTGGGGGGGCTTTGTTGTGAGCTGTAGGGACCACCATTCTGACTAAATGACTAGTTGTGGGGTGGGGGGCTTTGTTGTGACGTAGGGACCACCATTCTGACTAGTTGTGGGGTGGGGGCTTTGTTGTGAGCTGTAGGGACCACCATTCTGACTAGTTGTGGGGTGGGGGCTTTGTTGTGAGCTGTAGGGACCACCATTCTGACTAAATGACTAGTTGTGGGGGGGGGACTAATTGGGGGGGGCTTTGTTGTGAGCCGTAGGGACCACCATTCTGACTGACTAGTTGTGGGGTGGGGGGCTTTGTTGTGAGCTGTAGGGACCACCATTCTGACTAGTTGTGGGGTGGGGGGCTTTGTTGTGAGCTGTAGGGACCACCATTCTGACTAGTTGTGGGGTGGGGGCTTTGTTGTGAGCTGTAGGGACCACCATTCTGACTAAATGACTAGTTGTGGGGTGGGGGGCTTTGTTGTGAGCTGTAGGGACCACCATTCTGACTAGTTGTGGGGTGGGGGCTTTGTTGTGAGCCGTAGGGACCACCATTCTGACTAGTTGTGGGGTGTGGGGGCTTTGTTGTGAGCTTTGTTGTAGGGACCACCATTCTGACTAGTTGTGGGGTGGGGGGCTTTGTTGTGAGCCGTAGGGACCACCATTCTGACTAAATGACTAGTTGTGGGGTGGGGGGCTTTGTTGTGAGCTGTAGGGACCACCATTCTCTATGGGGGCTGTAGGGACCACCATTCTGACTAGTTGTGGGGTGGGGGGCTTTGTTGTGAGCTGTAGGGACCACCATTCTGACTAGTTGTGGGGTGGGGGCTTTGTTGTGAGCCGTAGGGACCACCATTCTGACTAAATGACTAGTTGTGGGGTGGGGGGGCTTTGTTGTGAGCTAGGGACCACCATGACTAGTTGTGGGGTGGGGGCTTTGTTGTGAGCTGTAGGGACCACCATTCTGACTAGTTGTGGGGTGGGGGGGCTTTGTTGTGAGCCGTAGGGACCACCATTCTGACTAAATGTTGTGGGGTGGGGGGCTTTGTTGTGACTAGTTGTGGGGTGGGGGGCTTTGTTGTGAGCTGTAGGGACCACCATTCTGACTAAATGACTAGTTGTGGGGTGGGGGCTTTGTTGTGAGCTGTAGGGACCACCATTCTGACTAGTTGTGGGGTGGGGGGCTTTGTTGTGAGCTGTAGGGACCACCATTCTGACTAGTTGTGGGGTGGGGGGGCTTTGTTGTGAGGTAGGGACCACCATTCTGACTAGTTGTGGGGTGGGGGGCTTTGTTGTGAGCTGTAGGGACCACCATTCTGACTAGTTGTGGGGTGGGGGGCTTTGTTGTGAGCTGTAGGGACCACCATTCTGACTAGTTGTGGGGTGGGGGGCTTTGTTGTGAGGGCTGACTAGTTGTGGGGTGGGGGGCTTTGTTGTGAGCGTAGGGACCACCATTCTGACTAGTTGTGGGGTGGGGGGGGCTTTGTTGTGAGCTGTAGGGACCACCATTCTGACTAGTTGTGGGGGGGGGGGCTTTGTTGTGAGCCGTAGGGACCACCATTCTGACTAGTTGTGGGGTGGGGGGCTTTGTTGGGGGGACCACCATTCTGACTAGTTTGTGGGGGGCTTTGTTGTGAGCCGTAGGGACCACCATTCTGACTAGTTGTGTGGGGTGGGGGGCTTTGTTTGTAGGGACCACCATTCTGACTAGTTGTGGGGTGGGGGGGCTTTGTTGTGAGCCGTAGGGACCACCATTCTGACTAGTTGTGGGGGGCTTTGTTGTGAGCTGTAGGGACCACCATTCTGACTAAATGACTAGTTGTGGGGGTGCTTTGTTGTGGGTAGGGACCACCATTCTGACTAGTTGTTGTTGTGAGCCGTAGGGACCACCATTCTGACTAAATGACTAGTTGTGGGGTGGGGGGGCTTTGTTGTGAGCCGTGACTAAATGACTAGTTGTGGGGTCGGGGGCTTTGTTGTGAGCTGTAGGGACCACCATTCTGACTAGTTGTGGGGTGGGGGGCTTTGTTGTGAGCTGTAGGGACCACCATTCTGACTAGTTGTGGGGTGGGGGGCTTTGTTGTGAGCTGTAGGGACCACCATTCTGACTAGTTGTGGGGGGGCTGAGCCTAGGGACCACCATTCTGACTAGTTGTGGGGTGGGGGCTTTGTTGTGAGCCGTAGGGACCACCATTCTGACTAGTTGTGGGGTGGGGGGGCTTTGTTGTGAGCCGTAGGGACCACCATTCTGACTAGTTGTGGGGTGGGGGGCTTTGTTGTGAGCTGTAGGGACCACCATTCTGACTAGTTGTGGGGGGGGGGTTAGTGATCAGTTGGTTCAGATTGTGATGGTTGTTGGCTGTATATCATTTGAGCTTTAACCTGTGTGTGTGTGTGTGTGTGTGTGTGTGTGTGTGTGTGTGTGTGTGTGTGTGTGTGTGTGTGTGTGTGTGTGTGTGTGTGTGTGTGTGTGTGTGTGACCTAATTTTCTTTCTCTTCCAGATAGAGATTCCGTCACCAGACCACAGATGTCCCAGAGGCCTTTGCAACAGAGTCGTCCACCCCGCCGTGACAACTGGGGTCCCCCACCCCGATACGAAGGGGCTCCGTACTACACACACCAGCCCCCTACCCCTACCCCCCCCCTACCAGCCCCAGTCCTTCCCTCTCTATCCTCCCCCTCCCCCCCACATGTCCTTCCCCTGGTCCCCTCCCCCTCTCACCCCTACCACAACCTCCCTTCTCTCACCTCCCCCTCCTCCCCCACCGCCCACTGGCCCCTATCCTCCTCAGTGAGGACACACACACACACACACACACACACACACACACACACACACACACACACACACAACTCGTGACTGGACACCTCACCTCCTTGGCACTCATCAGCGTTGTTTGACCAAATCAACACATTAAAGTATATTTTTACTGTCTGCATTTCATGTCTGTTTTAATAGTTTCTGTTCTTAAATCCCCGGTAGTAGAGACTATTGTAGTGATGATGATAACAGCTCTCTACAGTTTAATTAACTGTAAATAACACCCTCCTCTCTAGGGCAGTTTAATTAACAAATATGACCCTGTTCTGATACCCTCCTCTCTGTATCTGAGAGCTGTTGGCTATATGACCTGTTCTGTACCCTCCTCTCTCTATATGACCCTGTTCTGATACCCTCCTCTCTGAGGGCTATATGACCCTGTTCTGATACCCTCCTCTCTGAGGGCTATATGACCCTGTTCTGGTCCATAACCTGAGGGCATCATGTACCCTCCTCTCTGAGGGCTATATGACCCTGTTCTGATACCCTCCTTCTGCTATATGACCCTGTTCTGATACCCTCCTCTCTGAGGGCTATATGACCCTGTTCTGGTCCATAACCTCATCATGTACCCTCCTCTCTGAGGGCTATATGACCCTGTTCTGATACCCTCCTCTCTGAGGGCTATATGACCCTGTTCTGATACCCTCCTCTCTGAGGGCTGACCCTGTTCTGATACCCTCCTCTCCATAACCTGTTCTGGTACCCTCCTCTCTGAGGGCTATATGACCCTGTTCTGGTCCATAACCTCATCATGTACCCTCCTCTCTGAGGGCTATATGACCCTGTTCTGATACCCTCCTCTCTGAGGGCTATATGACCCTGTTCTGGTACCCTCCTCTCTGAGGGCTATATGACCCTGTTCTGGTCCATAACCTCATCATGCCCTCCTCTCTGAGGGCTATATGACCCTGTTTCTGATACCCTCCTCTCTGAGGGCTATATGACCCTGTTCTGGTCCATAACCTCATCATGTGCCCTCCTCTGAGGCTATATGACCCTGTTCTGGGCTATATGACCCTCCTCCTGGATACCCTCCTCTCTGAGGGCTATATGACCTGTTCTGGTCCATACCCTCCTCTCTGAGGGCTATATGACCCTGTTCTGATACCCTCCTCTCTGAGGGCTATATGACCCTGTTCTGGTCCATAACCTCATCATGTACCCTCCTCTCTGAGGGCTATATGACCCTGTTCTGATACCCTCCTCTCTGAGGGCTATATGACCCTGTTCTGATACCCTCCTCTCTGAGAGGGCTATATGACCCTGTTCTGGTCCATAACCTCATCATGTACCCTCCTCTCTGAGGGCTATATGACCCTGTTCTGATACCCTCCTCTCTGAGGGCTATGACCCCCTGTTCTGACCCTCCTGTTCTGAGGGCTATATGACCCTGTTCCCTCCTCTCTGAGGGCTATATGACCCTGTTCTGGTCCATAACCTCATCATGTACCCTCCTCTGAGAGGGCTATATGACCCTGTTCTGATACCCTCCTCTCTGACCCTCCTCTCTGGGCTATATGACCCTGTTCTGATACCCTCCTCTCTGAGGGTTCTATACCCTCCTCTCTGAGGGACCCTGTTCTGGTACCCTCCCTCTGAGGGCTGAGTTCTGGCTATATGACCCTGTTCTGGTACCCCTCCTCTCTGAGGGCACCCTGTTCTAACCTCATCATGCTATATGACCCTAACCTCTCATGACCCTCCTCTGGGCTATATGACCCTGTTCTGATACCCTCCTCTCTGAGGGCTATATGACCCTGTTCTGATACCCTCCTCTCTGAGGGCTATATGACCCTGTTCTGATACCCTCCTCTCTGAGGGCTATATGACCCTGTTCTGGTCCATAACCTCATCATGTACCCTCCTCTGAGAGGCTATATGACCCTGTTCTGGTACCCTCCTCTCTGAGGGCTATATGACCCTGTTCTGGTCCATAACCTCATCATGTACCCTCCTCTCTGAGGGCTATATGACCCTGTTCTGATACCCTCCTCTCATGTATCTGAGGGCTATATATGACCCTGTTCTGTTGAGGGCTATATGACCCTGTTCTGGCTATATGAC
>NW_025745960.1:197500-215926 GCF_021184085.1 Oncorhynchus gorbuscha | reverse complement strand
AGGACCATCTGTTACTGAAGAACAAAGACCAGCAGATAGAAGGACCATCTGTTATTGAAGAACAAAGACCAGGAGATTGATGGACCATCTGTTATTGAAGAACAAAGACCAGGAGATTGATGGACCATCTGTTACTGAAGAACAAAGACCAGGAGATAGAAGGACCATCTGTTACTGAAGAACAAAGACCAGCAGATAGAAGGACCATCTGTTACTGAAGAACAAAGACCAGGAGATAGAAAGGACCATCTGTTACTGAAGAACAAAGACCAGCAGATAGAAGGACCATCTGTTACTGAAGAACAAAGACCAGGAGATAGAAGGACCATCTGTTACTGAAGAACAAAGACCAGGAGATAGAAGGACCATCTGTTACTGAAGAACAAAGACCAGCAGATAGAAGGACCATCTGTTACTGAAGAACAAAGACCAGCAGATAGAAGGACCATCTGTTATTGAAGAACAAAGACCAGGAGATAGAAGGACCATCTGTTACTGAAGAACAAAGACCAGCAGATAGAAGGACCATCTGTTATTGAAGAACAAAGACTAGCAGATAGAAGGACCATCTGTTATTGAAGAACAAAGACTAGCAGATAGAAGGACCATCTGTTACTGAAGAACAAAGACCAGCAGATAGAAGGACCATCTGTTATTGTATGGGATGAATCATGAATGAGTGGAAACATTTCTTTCACTATGGGATATGTTCTGTTTATGTCCAGACGTCTGTAGGTGATGTACACTGAGTGGACGAAACATTAGGAACAACTGCTCTTTTCATGACAAACTGTCCAGTCCAGGTGAATCCAGGTGAAAGCTATGATCCCTTATTGATGTCACCTGTTAAATCCACTTCTATCAGTGTAGATGAAGGGAGGAGACGGGTTAAAGATGAAGTTTTAAGCCTTGAGACAATTGAGACATGGATTGTGTATGTGAGCCATTCAGAGGGTGAATGGGCAAGACAAAATATGTACGTGTCTTTGAACGGGGTATGGTAGTAGGTGCCAGGCGCACCGGTTTGAGTGTGAAGAACTGCAATGCTGCTGGGTTTTTCACTCTCAACAGTTTCCCTGTGTGTATCAAGAATGGTCCACAACCCAAAGGACATCCAGCAAACTTGACACAACTGTGGGAAGCATTGGAGTCAACATGAACCAGCATCCCTGTAGATTGCTTTGACACCTTGTAGAGTCAACATGAACCAGCATCCCTGTAGATTGCTTTAACACCTTGTAGAGTCCATGACCCGACGAATTGAGGCTGTTCTGAGGGAGGAAGGGGGAGCAAGACAATATTAGGAAGGTGTTCCTAATGTTTTGTCCACTCAGTGTATGTGTGATCTTTTTACACTATGCAAAATGTATGTAGTCTATATGTAGTCTGTATGTAATCTCTATGTAGTCTGTATGTAATATATATGTAGTCTGTATGTAATATATATGTAGTCTGTATGTAATATATATGTAGTCTGTATGTTATATATATATGTAGTCTGTATGTTATATATATGTAGTCTGTATGTTATATATATATGTAGTCTGTATGTTATATATATATGTAGTCTGTATGTTATATATATGTAGTCTGTATGTTATATGTATGTAGTCTGTATGTAATATATATGTAGTCTGTAAGGGTCTGTATGTAGTCTATATGTAGTATATATGTAGTCTGTATGTAGTCTGTATGTAATATATTTATGTAGTTTGTATGTAGTCTATATGTAGTCTATATTTACATTTACATTTAAGTCATTTAGCAGACGCTCTTATCCAGAGCGACTTACAAATTGGATATATGTAGTCTGTATGTTATATGTATGTAGTCTGTATGTAGTCTCTATGTAGTCTGTATGTAATATATATGTAGTATATATGTAGTCTGTATGTAGTCTATTTGTAGTCTATGTAGTCTATATGTAGTATATATGTAGTCTGTATGTAGTCTGTATGTAATATATTTATGTAGTTTGTATGTAGTCTATATGTAGTCTATATGTAGTCTATATTTACATTTACATTTAAGTCATTTAGCAGACGCTCTTATCCAGAGCGACTTACAAATTGGATATATGTAGTCTGTATGTTATATGTATGTAGTCTGTATGTAGTCTCTATGTAGTCTGTATGTAATATATATGTAGTCTGTATGTAGTCTATATGTAATCTCCATGTAGTCTGTATGTAATCTATATGTAGTCTATATGTAGTCTGTATGTAATCTCTATGTAGTCTGTATGTAGTCTGTATGTAGTCTCTATGTAGTCTGTATGTAATCTCCATGTAGTCTGTATGTAGTCTGTATGTAGTCTCTATGTAGTCTGTATGTTATATGTATGTAGTCTGTATGTAGTCTGTATGTAGTCTCTATGTAGTCTGTATGTAATATATATGTAGTCTGTATGTAGTCTCTATGTAGTCTGTATGTAGTCTGTATGTAGTCTATGTAATCTCCATGTAGTCTGTATGTAGTCTGTATGTAATCTCCATGTAGTCTGTATGTAATCTATATGTAGTCTATATGTAGTCTGTATGTAATCTCTATGTAGTCTGTATGTAGTCTGTATGTAATCTCTATGTAGTCTGTATGTAGTCTGTATGTAGTCTGTATGTAATCTCTATGTAGTCTGTATGTAGTCTGTATGTAGTCTATATGTAGTCTGTATGTAGTCTGTATGTAATCTGTATGTAATCTCTATGTAGTCTGTATGTAGTCTGTATGTAGTCTGTATGTAGTCTGTATGTAATCTATATCTAGTCTGTATGTAGTCTATATGTAATCTGTATGTAATCTCTATGTAGTCTATATGTAGTCTGTATTTAGTCTGTATTTAGTCTGTATGTAGTCTGTATGTAGTCTGTATGTAATCTATATGTAATCTATATGTAGTCTGTATGTAGTCTGTATGTAGTCTGTATGTAGTCTGTATGTAGTCTGTATGTAGTCTATATGTAGTCTATATGTAGTCTATATATTTATCTTCCTCCTCAGACTCAGATGGGGAGTCATATTATATGTAGTCTATATTACTCTATATATTTATCTTCCTCCTCAGACTCAGATGGAGAGTTATATTATGTCTGTATGTAGTCTGTATGTAATCTATATGTAGTCTGTATGTAGTCTATATGTAGTCTATATTACTCTATATATTTATCTTCCTCCTCAGACTCAGATGGGGAGTCATATTATATGTCTGTATGTAATCTCTATGTAATCTATATGTAGTCTATATTACTCTATATATTTATCTTCCTCCTCAGACTCAGATGGAGAGTTATATTATATGTCTGTATGTAATCTCTATGTAATCTATATGTAGTCTGTATGTAATCTCCATGTAGTCTGTATGTAGTCTGTATGTAATCTCTATGTAGTCTATATGTAGTCTATATTACTCTATATATTTATCTTCCTCCTCAGACTCAGATGGAGAGTTATATTATATGTCTGTGGATGAGGAGCAGCAACCCTCCGTCATAGAGGAGCTGACTGACGTACACTTCAAGTTTGAAGTCAAAGAGGTACGAAGTGCTTAAAAAATAAAATAAATTCTCTAATGTTCAAATAACCCCATAATCAAAGCAATACATGTTTCTATTGATGACCCCAGTGGGAGTCGAACGCACAACTCTGGTGTTGCTAAAGCGCTATGCTCTACCAACCGAGCTACACAGGACCACTGTCTAAAGCTATGCTACACAGGACCACTGTCTAAAGCGCTATGCTACACAGGACCACTGTCTGCTATGCTACACAGGACCACTGTCTAAAGCGCTATGCTACACAGGACCACTGTCTAAAGCGCTATGCTACACAGGACCACTGTCGCTATGCTACACAGGACCACTGTCTAAAGCTATGCTACACAGGACCACTGTCTAAAGCGCTATGCTAACAGGACCACTGTCTAAAGCGCTATGCTACACAGGACCACTGGGTCTAAAGCGCTATGCCACAGACCACTGTCTAAAGCACTATGCTACACAGGACCACTGTCTAAAGCGCTATGCTACACAGGACCACTGTCTAAAGCACTATGCTACACAGGACCACTGTCTAAAGCGCTATGCTACACAGGACCACTGTCTAAAGCGCTATGCTACACAGGACCACTGTCTAAAGCACTGCTACAGGACCACTGTCTAAAGCACTATGCTACACAGGACCACTGTCTAAAGCACTATGCTACACAGGACCACTGTCTAAAGCGCTATGCTACACAGGACCACTGTCTAAGCGCTATGCTACAGGACCACTGTCTAAAGCGCTATGCTACACAGGACCACTGTCTAAAGCGCTATGCTACACAAGACCACTGTCAAAAGCGCTATGCTACAGGACCACTGTCTAAAGCACTATGCTACACAGGACCACTGTCTAAAGCACTATGCTACACAGGACCACTGTCTAAAGCTATGCTACACAGGACCACTGTCTAAAGCTCTATGCTACACAGGACCACCGTCTATAGCGCTATGCTACACAGGACCACTGTCTAAAGCTATGCTACACAGGACCACTGTCTAAAGCGCTATGCTACACAGGACCAGTGTCTAAAGCGCTATGCTACACAGGACCACTGTCTAAAAGCGCTATGCTACACAGGACCACTGTCTAAGCGCTATGCTACACAGGACCACTGTCTATAGCGCTATGCTACACAGGACCACTGTCTAAAGCGCTATGCTACACAGGACCACTCCTGTCTAAAGCGCTATGCTACACAGGACCACTGTCTAAAGCGCTATGCTACACAGGACCACTGTCTAAGCGCTATGCTACACAGGACCACTGTCTAAAGCGCTATGCTACACAGGACCACTGTCTAAAGCGCTATGCTACACAGGACCACTGTCTAAAGCGCTATGCTACACAGGACCACTGTCTAAAGCGCTATGCTACACAGGACCACTGTCTAAAGCGCTATGCTACACAGGACCACTGTCTAAAGCGCTATGCTACACAGGACCACTGCCTAAAGCGCTATGCCACAGGACCACTGTCTAAAGCGCTATGCTACACAGGACCACTGTCTAAAGCGCTATGCTACACAGGACCACTGTCTAAAGCGCTATGCTGCACAGGACCACTGTCTAAAGCGCTATGCTACACAGGACCACTGTCTATAGCGCTATGCTACACAGGACCACTGTCTAAAGCGCTATGCTACACAGGACCACTGTCTAAAGCGCTATGCTACACAGGACCACTGTCTAAAGCGCTATGCTACACAGGACCACTGTCTAAAGCGCTATGCTACACAGGACCACTGGGTCTAAAGCGCTATGCTACACAGGACCACTGTCTAAAGCGCTATGCTACACAGGACCACTGTCTAAAGCGCTATGCTACACAGGACCACTGTCTAAAGCACTATGCTACACAAGACCACTGTCTAAGAAGCACTATGCTACAGGACCACTGGGTCTAAAGCGCTATGCTACACAGGACCACTGTCTAAAGCGCTATGCTACACAGGACCACTGTCTAAAGCTCTATGCTACACAGGACCACTGTCTATAGCTATGCTACACAGGACCACTGTCTAAAGCTATGCTACACAGACCAGTGTCTAAAGCGCTATGCTACACAGACCAGTGTCTAAAGCGCTATGCTACACCAGGACCACTGTCTAAAGCGCTATGCTACACAGGACCACTGTCTGTCTAAGCGCTATGCTACACAGGACCACTGTCTATAGCGCTATGCTACACAGGACCACTGTTAAAGCGCTATGCTACACAGGACCACTGTCTAAAGCGCTATGCTACACAGGACCACTGTCTATGCGCTATGCTACACAGGACCACTGTCTAAAAGCTATACTACACAGGACCACTGTCTAAAGCGCTATGCTACACAGGACCACTGTCTAAAGCGCTATGCTACACAGGACCACTGTCTAAAGCGCTATGCTACACAGGACCACTGTCTAAAGCGCTATGCTACACAGGACCACTGCTCTAAAGCGTTACCATGTTATTCAGGTGTATTTTTGCTGACGTTCTCCAGGTGCTGTTGGAGTTGACGCGTCAGGCTGACCAGGAGAACACGCTGTTAGCCTCTCAGTGTGTCTCAGCTGGGGAGCAGAGGGCAAGATGAGAACCTATGACCTCACCATCACCTCCTACCTCCACGAAGTAGGCCTGACTACTGTGAGATACGAGGTACCAGTAACCCTAACTAACTTCACTTAACCCCTGACCTATGACCTCACCATCACCTCCGTAAAGTAGGCCTGGACTACTGTGAGATACTGAGTACCAGTAACTCTAACTAACTAACCTAACCCCTGACCTATGACCTCACCATCACCTCTGTAAAGTAGGCCTGACTACTGTAATAATAATAATAATAATATATGCCATTTAGCAGACGCTTTTATCCAAAGCGACTTACAGTCATGTGTGCATACATTATACGTATGGGTGGTCCCGGGAATCGAACCCACTACCCTGGCGTTACAAGCCTGTGAGATACGAGGTACCAGTAACCCTAACTAACTAACACTAACCCATGACCTATGACCTCACCCTCACCTCTGTAAAGTAGGCCTGGACTATTGAGATACGAGGTACCAGTAACCCTAACTAACTAACCTAACCCTGACCTATGACCTCACCATCACCTCCGTAAAGTAGGCCTGGACTACTGTGAGATCAGAAAATGTAGGACCACGGTAGAGACAGTATCTGGGATTAAGTCCTCCACAGAAATGGTAGTAGCAGCCCATGTAGGATGTAGACTGGGCCGTGGTACAGTAGGACCACAATGGTAGTAGCAGCCCATGTAGGATGTAGACTGGGCCGTGGTACAGTAGGACCACAATTGTAGTAGCAGCCCATGTAGGATGTAGACTGGGCCGTGGTACAGTAGGACCACAATTGTAGTAGCAGCCCATGTAGGATGTAGACTGGGTCGTGGTACAGTAGGACCATAATGGTAGTAGCAGCCCATGTAGGATGTAGACTGGGCCGTGGGATGTCTGTAAACAGGAAATTGCTATTATTTATATAAATGTCAACGTCCAACTGATTCTATCCCTCTATAACAGGGATGGGCATCTTCAGACATGATTAGTAATGAATGATGTTCATTTCCAGACTCCAACAACCAGCCTCTGCACCTGATCAGCTCCTCAGACAAACACGGCTCAGACCTGCTCAAAGTGGAGTACACCAAAGTAAGTGGACTTTTACTCACTGGGGTCCTTTTGTCCATTCACTCCTTCTGTTGGTCTCAAATCGATATCTCCTCTCTCTCTCTCGCTCTCGCTCTCGCTCTCGCTCTCGCTCTCGCTCTCGCTCCGCTCTCGCCTCTCGCTCTCGCCCCGCCTCGCTCTCACTCCTCGCACTCACCACTCACCACCACCACCACCCACCACTCACCACCTCACTCACTCACCACCTCTGCCACCACCACTCACCACCACCACTCACCACTCACTCTATTGCATTTGCCCAAGTTCACACGATATCTTATTTTAGAAAGAAAATCCCAATATTTGTATCGTTGGGGTCTCTTTCTATGGAAATCTTATATGAGCTAAGCGGTCGTTTTTCCAGAGCAGGAAGTGTTTGTGGAATTGCTCCACATCCTATCCCTTCCTACAGGCTGATATCAACGGTCCTAATTTCCAGACAACGTTTGACAACACTGAGCAAAACCTGAAGGTATGTGATATGAATTGGTAGTGTTTAAAAAAAAAAAAAAAAATTTCCTGAGTAACCAAGGTAACCGCTGATTTCTTATTGCGAAGGTATTTTGTCCCCCTGTCCCCTAACACATCTCCTCGTCACCACGTATTGTTTTGCTCCACAGTATTTGTATAGAGCCAGTTCTATGTTAACCACAGTATTTCTATAGAGCCAGTTCTATGTTAACCACAGTATTTCTATAGAGCCAGTTCTATGTTAACCACAGTATTTCTATAGAGCCAGTTCTATGTTAACCACAGTATTTGTATAGAGCCAGTTCTATGTTAACCACAGTATTTCTATAGAGCCAGTTCTATGTTAACCACAGTATTTCTATAGAGCCAGTTCTATGTTAACCACAGTATTTGTATAGAGCCAGTTCTATGTTAACCACAGTATTTCTATAGAGCCAGTTCTATGTTAACCACAGTATTTCTATAGAGCCAGTTCTATGTTAACCACAGTATTTGTATAGAGCCAGTTCTATGTTAACCATGTATTTCTATAGAGCCAGTTCTATGTTAACCACTTCCTCAGCTCTTTATGGTGCTTTCTAAGAGCAGGAAGCTGCCCTCATTGGTTACCCAGCCTGGATCTACAGAGGATGGAGTTAGGGTCTTTTCCAGGAAGCTGCCCTCTCATTGGCCTAGCTATAGAGGATGGAGAGAGATCAGGGTCCTTTCCAGGAAGCTGCCCTCTCATTGGTTACCCAGCTATAGAGGATGGAGTGAGATCAGGGTCCTTTCCAGGGTGCTGCCCTCTCGTTGGTTACCCAGAAATACATCTATAGAGGATGGAGTGAGAGCATTTAGAGTGAGAGCAGGGTCCTTAGTCTCAGTTCTAATCAGTCCTCCTAGAATTCAGTCCTTAGTCTCAGTTCTAATCAGTCCTCCTAGAATTCAGTCCTTCGTCTCAGTTCTAATGAGTCCTCCTAGAATTCAGTCCTTAGTCTCAGTTCTAATCAGTCCTCCTAGAATTCAGTCCTTAGTCTCAGTTCCAATCAGTCCTCCTAGAATTCAGTCCTTAGTCTCAGTTCCAATCAGTCCTCCTAGAATTCAGTCCTTAGTCTCAGTTCCAATCAGTCCTCCTAGAATTCAGTCCTTAGTCTCAGTTCCAATCAGTCCTCCTAGAATTCAGTCCTTAGTCTCAGTTCCAATCAGTCCTCCTAGAATTCAGTCCTTAGTCTCAGTTCCAATCAGTCCTCCTAGAATTCAGTCCTTAGTCTCAGTTCCAATCAGTCCTCCTAGAATTCAGTCCTTAGTCTCAGTTCCAATCAGTCCTCCTAGAATTCAGTCCTTAGTCTCAGTTCCAATCAGTCCTCCTAGAATTCAGTCCTTAGTCTCAGTTCCAATCAGTCCTCCTAGAATTCAGTCCTTAGTCTCAGTTCCAATCAGTCCTCCTAGAATTCAGTCCTTAGTCTCAGTTCCAATCAGTCCTCCTAGAATTCAGTCCTTAGTCTCAGTTCCAATCAGTCCTCCTAGAATTCAGTCCTTAGTCTCAGTTCCAATCAGTCCTCCTAGAATTCAGTCCTTAGTCTCAGTTCCAATCAGTCCTCCTAGAATTCAGTCCTTAGTCTCAGTTCTAATCAGTCCTCCTAGAATTCAGTCCTTAGTCTCAGTTCTAATCAGTCCTCCTAGAATTCAGTCCCTGGCGTGTCAAATTGCTGCAGAGGGAGTTACACAGTTGGGTTGAAGTTGTTTAAGCTCTGCCTTAAAAAACAAAAATATAGGTTTTTGAATCAATACTAGTCTTTGTGTTGGCACACGTCTGGTTTTCACTCAGCTATTTCAGAACCAACGTGAGAAAAACAGAAATCCATAATAATCTTTAATGACATAGGTTAATCACTTTCCAGTCCTGTTTTACAGCTCCGTTTTAGTGTGGTGGCTGAGACGGTTACTGGTGTTTGTGGAGGGCTGAGAAAAGGTTATAGGTGTTTGTCAGAGACCTTAGTCATGCAGCCTTTGCCTTGGACACACACAAACACACTCACTCACTCACTCACTCACACACTCACACTCACACTCACACTCACACTCACACTCACACTCACACACACACACACTCTCTCCTGCTCTCTCCCATGGCCTCACACTGTGCAGTGATCCCTGAATAGACTTGATGATCTTGTTGCCAGGTTGATATCAAGTCATTATGGTATGGATGTTGGATGAAAGGCCACAGGTTTACTGGATAAAATATATATAGGATATAATTTTCTGAATCTTCCTTTTTTAAAATCTTAATAAATATCTCCCATGATAGGGTCATGTTAATAAACAGTTCAAGGAGAGTCATTGTAGTATTAGGATTGTGGGATCAGCAGTATGTCCCCAGTAGGATCCTAGTAGTAGTTAGACCCTAGAGTAGGATCCTAGTAGTAGTTAGACCCTAGAGTAGGATCCTAGTAGTAGTTAGACCCTAGAGTAGGATCCTAGTAGTAGTTAGACCCTAGAGTAGGATCCTAGTAGTGGTTAGACCCTAGAGTAGGATCCTAGTAGTGGTTAGACCCTAGAGTAGGACCCTAGAGTAGTATCCTAGTAGTAGTTAGACCCTAGAGTAGGATCCTAGTAGTAGTTAGACCCTAGAGTAGGATCCTAGTAGTAGTTAGACCCTAGAGTAGGATCCTAGTAGTAGTTAGACCCTAGAGTAGGATCCTAGTAGTAGTTAGACCCTAGAGTAGGGTCCTAGTAGTAGTTAGACCCTAGAGTAGGGTCCTAGTAGTAGTTAGACCCTAGAGTAGGATCCTAGTAGTAGTTAGACCCTAGAGTAGGATCCTAGTAGTAGTTAGACCCTAGAGTAGGATCCTAGTAGTGGTTAGACCCTAGAGTAGGATCCTAGTAGTGGTTAGACCCTAGAGTAGGACCCTAGAGTAGGATCCTAGTAGTAGTTGGACCCTAGAGTAGGATCCTAGTAGTGGTTAGACCCTAGAGTAGGATCCTAGTAGTGGTTAGACCCTAGAGTAGGATCCTAGTAGTGGTTAGACCCTAGAGTAGGACCCTAGAGTAGTATCCTAGTAGTAGTTAGACCCTAGAGTAGGATCCTAGTAGTAGTTAGACCCTAGAGTAGGATCCTAGTAGTAGTTAGACCCTAGAGTAGGATCCTAGTAGTAGTTAGACCCTAGAGTAGGATCCTAGTAGTAGTTAGACCTAGAGTAGGATCCTAGTAGTAGTTAGACCCTAGAGTAGGATCCTAGTAGTAGTTAGACCCTAGAGTAGGATCCTAGTAGTAGTTAGACCCTAGAGTAGGATCCTAGTAGTAGTTAGACCCTAGAGTAGGATCCTAGTAGTAGTTAGACCCTAGAGTAGGATCCTAGTAGTGGTTAGACCCTAGAGTAGGATCCTAGTAGTGGTTAGACCCTAGAGTAGGATCCTAGTAGTGGTTAGACCCTAGAGTAGGATCCTAGTAGTGGTTAGACCCTAGAGTAGGATCCTAGTAGTAGTTGGACCCTAGAGTAGGATCCTAGTAGTGGTTAGACCCTAGAGTAGGATCCTAGTAGTGGTTAGACCCTAGAGTAGGACCCTAGAGTAGTATCCTAGTAGTAGTTAGACCCTAGAGTAGGATCCTAGTAGTAGTTAGACCCTAGAGTAGGATCCTAGTAGTAGTTAGACCCTAGAGTAGGATCCTAGTAGTAGTTAGACCTAGAGTAGGATCCTAGTAGTAGTTAGACCCTAGAGTAGGATCCTAGTAGTAGTTAGACCCTAGAGTAGGATCCTAGTAGTAGTTAGACCCTAGAGTAGGATCCTAGTAGTGGTTAGACCCTAGAGTAGGATCCTAGTAGTGGTTAGACCTAGAGTAGGATCCTAGTAGTGGTTAGACCTAGAGTAGGATCCTAGTAGTGGTTAGACCCTAGAGTAGGACCCTAGAGTAGGATCCTAGTAGTAGTTGGACCCTAGAGTAGGATCCTAGTAGTAGTTAGACCCTAGAGTAGGATCCTAGTAGTAGTTAGACCCTAGAGTAGGATCCTAGTAGTAGTTAGACCCTAGAGTAGGATCCTAGTAGTAGTTAGACCCTAGAGTAGGATCCTAGTAGTAGTTAGACCCTAGAGTAGGATCCTAGTAGTAGTTAGACCCTAGAGTAGGATCCTAGTAGTAGTTAGACCCTAGAGTAGGATCCTAGTAGTAGTTAGACCCTAGAGTAGGATCCTAGTAGTAGTTAGACCCTAGAGTAGGATCCTAGTAGTAGTTAGACCCTAGAGTAGGATCCTAGTAGTAGTTAGACCCTAGAGTAGGATCCTAGTAGTAGTTAGACCATAGAGTAGGATCCTAGTAGTAGTTAGACCCTAGAGTAGGATCCTAGTAGTAGTTAGACTCAGTAGTTGTAGTAGGATCATAGTAGTAGTTAGACTCGGTAGTTCTAGTAGGATCCTAGTAGTAGGTATCTGTATTGATGTAGTTTTAGTGGGATCCTAGTAGTAGTTCTAGTAGTAGGTATCTGTATTGATGTAGTTCTAGTAGGATCCTAGTAGTAGGTATCTGTATTGATGTAGTTCTAGTAGGATCCTAGTAGTAGGTATCTGTAGGTGACTCAGTAGTTCTAGTAGTATGTATATGTATTGATGTAGTTCTAGTAGGATCCTAGTAGTAGGTATCTGTATTGATGTAGTTCTAGTAGGATCCTAGTAGTAGGTATCTGTATTTATGTAGTTCTAGTAGGTATCTGTATTGATGTAGTTCTAGTGGGATCCTAGTAGTAGGTATCTGTATTGATGTAGTTCTAGTAGTAGGTATCTGTATTGATGTAGTTCTAGTGGGATCCTAGTAGTAGGTATCTGTATTGATGTAGTTCTAGTGGGATCCTAGTAGTAGGTATCTGTATTGATGTAGTTCTAGTAGTAGGTATCTGTATTGATGTAGTTCTAGTAGTAGGTATCTGTATTGATGTAGTTCTAGTAGTAGGTATCTGTATTGATGTAGTTCTAGTAGTAGGTATCTGTATTGATGTAGTTCTAGTAGTAGGTATCTGTATTGATGTAGTTCTAATGAGATCCTAGTAGTAGGTATCTGTATTGATGTAGTTCTAGTAGTAGGTATCTGTATTGATGTAGTTCTAGTGGGATCCTAGTAGTAGGTATCTGTATTGATGTAGTTCTAGTGGGATCCTAGTAGTAGGTATCTGTATTGATGTAGTTCTAGTAGTAGGTATCTGTATTGATGTAGTTCTAGTAGTAGGTATCTGTATTGATGTAGTTCTAGTAGTAGGTATCTGTATTGATGTAGTTCTAATGGGATCCTAGTAGTAGGTATCTGTATTGATGTAGTTCTAGTGGGATCCTAGTAGTAGGTATCTGTATTGATGTAGTTCTAGTGGGATCCTAGTAGTAGGTATCTGTATTGATGTGTCTCAGTCGTTCTAGTTGTATTGATTACGTATTAATATGTATTGGTACAGTATTTAACATGAATGGTTGTATCTCCAGGTGGAGTTGTCGTCTCTAGACTTTCTCCTCCACACCAAAGCGCTCCTCTCCACCATCAACTATCTGAACACAGCCGTACCCCAGGAGCTGACAGCCTCCAAGGACAGAGAGGCCAAGAAACAGGTGGAGAAGGCTGGACAGGGGAAGACAGGTATACATTATGTTATACTATAATATACTTATATATATATATATATATATATATATATATATATATATATAAGTATAATATACTTTAATATACTACAATATACTGTACTGTTCTATAATTTACTATACTAAAATATCTAATGCTCTACTATAATATACCATAATATACCATAATATACTGTAATATAATATACTGTAATATACTATAATATACCATACTGTATATAATATACCATACCATACGGGACTATACTATACCCTACTATAATATACTATACTGTAATATACTATAATATACAATAATATACTATAATATACCATAATGTATATAATATACCATACAGTACTATACTATACTATAATATACCATACTGTACTATACTATAATATACTATAATATACTGTAATATACTTTACCATATTATACTGTGCCATACTATAATTGACATACTTTAATGTACTATAATACACCAATCTGTACTATATTTAGTACTATATTACACCAGTCTGTACTATATTTAGTACTATAATACACCAGTCTGTACTATATTTAGTACTATATTACACCAGTCTGTACTATATTTAGTACTATAATACACCAGTCTGTACTATATTTAGTACTATAATACACCAGTCTGTACTATATTTAGTACTATAATACACCAGTCTGTACTATATTTAGTACTATAATACACCAGTCTGTACTATATTTAGTACTATATTTAGTACTATAATACACCAGTCTGTACTATATTTAGTACTATAATACACCAGTCTGTACTATATTTAGTACTATAATACACCACTCTGTACTATATTTAGTGTATGTTGGGCACCACATGGCCATTAAAGACTAGTATTATTAATGTCGTTTCGTTGTCCTCCTCCTTCAGTGTCGAAAGGACCAACAAACAGCAATGTGTTCACCTTCAAACTGTCTGCTGAACTGGGTTCCTTCCGTGTGGAGGTGTGTGATGACCAGAACATCGCTGACATCACAATACAAGGTAAGATGTGACCAATCATCTGAAAGGAGACTTATTATTTTTTTGTGGGGGCGGGGGGAGGAGTTATGCTGCTTATAAACTTACATATCCAGTTTTGGAAAATGTCCTTCCAACGTTTATTTCAGTTATCTCTGCATGTCATTTACATACTGTGTATTGACAGTGTATTGACAGTGTATTGACAGTGTATTGACAGTGTATTGACAGTGTATTGACAGTGTATTGACAGTGTATTGACTGTATTGACTGTGTATTGACTGATCTGTCGTCAGGTATTGACTGTGTATTGACTGTGTATTGACTGTGTATTGACTGTGTATTGACTGTGTATTGGCTGTGTATTGGCTGTGTATTGGCTGTGTATTGACTGTGTATTGACTGTGTATTGACTGTGTATTGACTGTGTATTGACTGTGTATTGACTGTGTATTGACTGTGTATTGGCTGTGTATTGGCTGTGTATTGACTGTGTATTGACTGTGTATTGACTGTGTATTGACTGTGTATTGACTGTGTATTGACAGTGTATTGACAGTGTATTGACAGTGTATTGACAGTGTATTGACAGTGTATTGACAGTGTATTGACTGTGTATTGACTGTGTATTGACAGTGTATTGACAGTGTATTGACAGTGTATTGACAGTGTATTGACAGTGTATTGACAGTGTATTGACAGTGTATTGACAGTGTATTGACAGTGTATTGACAGTGTATTGACAGTGTATTGACAGTGTATTGACAGTGTATTGACTGTATTGACTGTGTATTGACAGTGTATTGTCTGTGTATTGACAGTGTATTGACAGTGTATTGACAGTGTATTGACAGTGTATTGGCTGTGTATTGACTGATCTGTCGTCAGGTATTGACTGTGTATTGACAGTGTATTGACAGTGTATTGACAGTGTATTGACAGTGTATTGACAGTGTATTGACAGTGTATTGACAGTGTATTGACAGTGTATTGACTGTGTATTGACTGTGTATTGACTGTGTATTGACTGTGTATTGACTGTGTATTGACTGTGTATTGACTGATCTGTCGTCAGGTATTGACTGTGTATTGACAGTGTATTGACAGTGTATTGACAGTGTATTGACAGTGTATTGACAGTGTATTGACAGTGTATTGACAGTGTATTGACAGTGTATTGGCTGTGTATTGACTGATCTGTCGTCAGGTATTGACTGTGTATTGACAGTGTATTGACAGTGTATTGACAGTGTATTGACAGTGTATTGGCTGTGTATTGGCTGTGTATTGACTGATCTGTCGTCAGGTATTGACTGTGTATTGACAGTGTATTGACAGTGTATTGACAGTGTATTGACAGTGTATTGACAGTGTATTGACAGTGTATTGGCTGTGTATTGACTGTGTATTGACAGTGTATTGACAGTGTATTGACAGTGTATTGACAGTGTATTGGCTGTGTATTGACTGTGTATTGACTGTATATTGACTGTGTATTGACCGTGTATTGACTGTGTATTGACTGATCTGTCGTCAGGTATTGACTGTGTATTGACTGTGTATTGACAGTGTATTGACAGTGTATTGACAGTGTATTGACAGTGTATTGACAGTGTATTGACAGTGTATTGACTGTGTATTGACTGTGTATTGACTGTGTATTGACTGTGTATTGACTGTGTATTGACTGTGTATTGACTGATCTGTCGGCAGGTATTGATGGGTCGGTGCTGGTCCAGGCCAAAGAGACAATGGTGTTCGCCAGGCTCAGGGACATAGTGGTGCTGGATGTCGACCCCAAAACCATCCACAAAAAGGTTATTTTTATTTTTTATTGATAACTCTACTTTTTTTTGGTTTGTTTAGGTACTATTTTTATATATTTATTTATTTTACCTTTATTTTACCTTTATTTTACCTTTATTTTACTAGGGAAGTCAGTTAAGAACAAATTCTGGAACAGTGTGTTAACAGCCTACACCATTTTCTGTTATTACACGCATCGTTAGTGAGCTGAAGGGGTAGTTTGTAGTAATGTGGTCCGTTTTAATTTACAAGGAGAGACTATATCATCGTCATACTGTACTGTCCTGGTGTGATCCTGTAGGCCGTCTCCATGGTGGGCGAGGAGGTGTTCAGCTTTCAGATGTCCCTGTATCCCAACGCTACGGAGGGAGAGGGTTACTCAGACACCTCCAAGGTGGACGGGAAGGTTACCATGAGGCTGGGCTGCATCCAGATCGTCTATCTGCACAAGTTCCTCATGTCTCTACTGGTGAGGAGAACCTCAGGGATGGGTATATCGAGAGCTGACAACAGGGTAGGGCTCAATTCCGTTATCAATTCCAGATCAATACAGGAAGTACACAGAAATTCCAATGACCTTGAATGCTTTTCAATCGAGGTTAAAATTAAAAATTAAAAAATAAATAACAAATGTAATTCAAGTGTTTACTTTCTGAATTGACTGGAATTTAAATGGAATTGGTCCCAACTGGAGAGGACATGTTGATATATCAACTTCCCCACTGAGTGGAACATGGTTTAATACCGTGCATGAGGGTTATGTCTGTGTCAGTTTCCTACACGCGGATGAAGCCTCTTCCTCCACTAAAACGTACTTTTTAATGGAGATTCTCTAAAGGTCATGATCTTAAATAGGTCCTCATCTTGGTCCAGGAAACCAGCTCTTTATGTTGCAGGGGAACGTTATTAGGATGTTTTGGTCGATTGGAGTCCTTTCATGTTACCAGGAAGCCTTAAAACATTATTTTAATTTCTTAAAAGTCTGTTTCCTTTATTACTGTTTATATTTATCCTGTTATGTATTTGTTTATCTTTTGGTCTGTAAATCTGTGGTGTTTTCTCCCTCTTATAGGTGTCCTCAGTTATAGCTACCAGTGTCCTCAGTATCTGTAAATCTGTGGTGTTTTCTCCAGGCCTCTTATAGCTACCAGTGTCCTCAGTATCTGTAAATCTGTGGTGTTTTCTCCAGGCCTCTTATAGCTACCAGTGTCCTCAGTATCTGTAAATCTGTGGTGTTTTCTCCAGGCCTCTTATAGCTACCAGTGTCCTCAGTATCTGTAAATCTGTGGTGTTTTCTCCAGGCCTCTTATAGCTACCAGTGTCCTCAGTATCTGTAAATCTGTGGTGTTTTCTCCAGGCCTCTTACAGCTATCAGTGTCCTCAGTATCACTCTCAGATTATGAGGTACAGATTATGGCATGTTTTATAGCACTAAACTACAGATTATGGCATGCAGCACTAAACTACAGATTATGGCATGCAGCACTAAACTACAGATTATGGCACGCATCGCAGCACTAAACTACAGATTATGGCATCGCAGCACTAAACTACAGATTATGGCACGCAGCACAGCTCTAAACTACAGATTATGGCACGCAGCACAGCACTAAACTACAGATTATGGCACGCAGCACAGCTCTAAACTACAGATTATGGCACGCAGCACAGCTCTAAACTACAGATTATGGCACGCAGCACAGCTCTAAACTACAGATTATGGCATGCAGCTCTAAACTACAGATTATGGCACGCAGCACAGCACTAAACTACAGATTATGGCACGCAGCACTAAACTACAGATTATGGCACGCAGCACAGCTCTAAACTACAGATTATGGCACGCAGCACTAAACTACAGATTATGGCATGCAGCTCTAAACTACAGATTATGGCACGCAGCACAGCACTAATCTACAGATTATGGCACGCAGCACAGCACTAAACTAGCTAGCTCATCCCCCTCCAACTCCTCCTTGTGCGTTTTAAGTCGATGGTTGTGTGGGCGAAACCATAAAAACGAAAAGCATTCCTAGATTGCCATGCAGATACCTAGTTGCCATGCAGATACCTAGTTGCCATGCAGATACCTAGTTGCCATGCAGATACCATAGATACCTACATGAAAGCAGCAGAGAGGAAGTGGTAATTCAGTCCGGTAGTTTTTCAAGAGGTAGTCGGCGTTTGGTCCAAGCTTCACTGTTTTATGGCTGTGTTTTCAGAGCTCTCATCTCTAAGATATGACCCCATTTAACAGCGCTGACAGGTTATAGTCTGACAAATGGTCCCTTTATACAAACCAGGAAGTTAATCAGCATGATACAGCAGACCCCTCTCTCAATGAAAGATCTATTTATATAGA
>NW_025745960.1:140000-192500 GCF_021184085.1 Oncorhynchus gorbuscha | reverse complement strand
TAACTAGGGCCTGGAGGTAGATCTAGTGTCTTACACACTGTAACTAGGGCCTGGAGGTGGGTCCTAGTGTCTTACACACTGTAACTAGGGCCTGGAGGTGGGTCCTAGTGTCTTACACACTGTAACTAGGGCCTGGAGGTGGGTCCTAGTGTCTTACACACTGTAACTAGGGCCTGGAGGTAGATCTAGTGTCTTACACACAGATGTAACTAGGGCCTGGAGGTAGGTCCTAAAGTGTCTTACACACCAAACACACTGTAACTAGGGTCTGGAGGTAGGTCCTAGTGTCTTACACACCAAACACACTGTAACTAGGGCCTGGAGGTGGGTCCTAGTGTCTTACACACCAAACACACTGTAACTAGGGCCTGGAGGTAGGTCCTAGTGTCCTACACACCAAACACACTGTAACTAGGGTCTGGAGGTGGGTCCTAGTGTCTTACACACTGTAACTAGGGCCTGGAGGTGGGTCCTAGTGTCTTACACACTGTAACTAGGGCCTGGAGGTAGGTCCTAGTGTCTTACACACTGTAACTAGGGCCTGGAGGTAGATCCTAGTGTCTTACACACTGTAACTAGGGCCTGGAGGTAGGTCCTAGTGTCTTACACACCAAACACACTGTAACTAGGGCCTGGAGGTAGGTCCTAGTGTCTTACACACCAAACACACTGTAACTAGGGCCTGGAGGTGGGTCCTAGTGTCTTACACACCAAACACACTGTAACTAGGGCCTGGAGGTAGATCCTAGTGTCTTACACACCAAACACACTGTAACTAGGGCCTGGAGGTAGATCCTAGTGTCTTACACACCAAACACACTGTAACTAGGGCCTGGAGGTAGATCCTAGTGTCTTACACACCAAACACACTGTAACTAGGGCCTGGAGGTAGGTCCTAGTGTCTTACACACCAAACACACTGTAACTAGGGCCTGGAGGTAGGTCCTAGTGTCTTACACACCAAACACACTGTAACTAGGGCCTGGAGGTGGGTCCTAGTGTCTTACACACAAACACACTGTAACTAGGGCCTGGAGGTAGATCCTAGTGTCTTACACACCAAACACACTGTAACTAGGGCCTGGAGGTAGATCCTAGTGTCTTACACACCAAACACACTGTAACTAGGGCCTGGAGGTAGATCCTAGTGTCTTACACACTGTAACTAGGGCCTGGAGGTAGATCCTAGTGTCTTACACACTGTAACTAGGGCCTGGAGGTGGGTCCTAGTGTCTTACACACTGTAACTAGGGCCTGGAGGTGGGTCCTAGTGTCTTACACACTGTAACTAGGGCCTGGAGGTGGGTCCTAGTGTCTTACACACCAAACACACTGTAACTAGGGCCTGGAGGTAGATCCTAGTGTCTTACACACTGTAACTAGGGCCTGGAGGTAGATCCTAGTGTCTTACACACTGTAACTAGGGCCTGGAGGTAGATCCTAGTGTCTTACACACTGTAACTAGGGCCTGGAGGTAGATCCTAGTGTCTTACACACCAAACACACTGTAACTAGGGCCTGGAGGTGGGTCCTAGTGTCTTACACACCAAACACACTGTAACTAGGGCCTGGAGGTAGATCCTAGTGTCTTACACACCAAACACACTGTAACTAGGGCCTGGGGGTAGATCCTAGTGTCTTACACACCAAACACACTGTAACTAGGGCCTGGAGGTAGATCCTAGTGTCTTACACACTGTAACTAGGGCCCGGAGGTAGATCCTAGTGTCTTACACACCAAACACACTGTAACTAGGGCCTGGAGGTAGATCCTAGTGTCTTACACACTGTAACTAGGGCCTGGAGGTAGATCCTAGTGTCTTACACACTGTAACTAGGGCCTGGAGGTAGATCCTAGTGTCTTACACACCAAACACACTGTAACTAGGGCCTGGAGGTAGATCCCAGTGTCTTACACACCAAACACACTGTAACTAGGGCCTGGAGGTAGATCCTAGTGTCTTACACACTGTAACTAGGGCCCGGAGGTAGAGCCTAGTGTCTTACACACTGTAACTAGGGCCCGGAGGTAGATCCTAGTGTCTTACACACCAAACACACTGTAACTAGGGCCTGGAGGTGGGTCCTAGTGTCTTACATACCAAACACACTGTAACTAGGGCCTGGAGGTGGGTCCTAGTGTCTTACACACCAAACACACTGTAACTAGGGCCTGGAGGTAGATCCTAGTGTCTTACACACTGTAACTAGGGCCTGGAGGTAGATCCTAGTGTCTTACACACCAAACACACTGTAACTAGGGCCTGGAGGTAGATCCTAGTGTCTTACACACTGTAACTAGGGCCTGGAGGTAGATCCTAGTGTCTTACACACTGTAACTAGGGCCTGGAGGTAGATCCTAGTGTCTTACACACCAAACACACTGTAACTAGGGCCTGGAGGTAGATCCTAGTGTCTTACACACCAAACACACTGTAACTAGGGCCTGGAGGTGGGTCCTAGTGTCTTACACACCAAACACACTGTAACTAGGGCCTGGAGGTAGATCTTATTGTCTTACACACTGTAACTAGGGCCTGGAGGTAGATCCTAGTGTCTTACACACCAAACACACTGTAACTAGGGCCTGGAGGTGGGTCCTAGTGTCTTACACACCAAACACACTGTAACTAGGGCCTGGAGGTAGATCTTATTGTCTTACACACTGTAACTAGGGCCTGGAGGTAGATCCTAGTGTCTTACACACCAAACACACTGTAACTAGGGCCTGGAGGTAGATCCTAGTGTCTTACACACTGTAACTAGGGCCTGGAGGTAGATCCTAGTGTCTTACACACTGTAACTAGGGCCTGGAGGTAGATCCTAGTGTCTTACACACCAAACACACTGTAACTAGGGCCTGGAGGTAGATCCTAGTGTCTTACACACCAAACACACTGTAACTAGGGCCTGGAGGTGGGTCCTAGTGTCTTACACACCAAACACACTGTAACTAGGGCCTGGAGGTAGATCCTAGTGTCTTACACACCAAACACACTGTAACTAGGGCCTGGGGGTAGATCCTAGTGTCTTACACACCAAACACACTGTAACTAGGGCCTGGAGGTAGATCCTAGTGTCTTACACACTGTAACTAGGGCCTGGAGGTAGATCCTAGTGTCTTACACACCAAACACACTGTAACTAGGGCCTGGAGGTAGATCCTAGTGTCTTACACACCAAACACACTGTAACTAGGGCCTGGAGGTAGATCCTAGTGTCTTACACACTGTAACTAGGGCCTGGAGGTAGATCCTAGTGTCTTACACACTGTAACTAGGGCCTGGAGGTAGATCTAGTGTCTTACACACCAAACACACTGTAACTAGGGCCTGGAGGTAGATCCCAGTGTCTTACACACCAAACACACTGTAACTAGGGCCTGGAGGTAGATCCTAGTGTCTTACACACTGTAACTAGGGCCCGGAGGTAGAGCCTAGTGTCTTACACACTGTAACTAGGGCCCGGAGGTAGATCCTAGTGTCTTACACACCAAACACACTGTAACTAGGGCCTGGAGGTGGGTCCTAGTGTCTTACATACCAAACACACTGTAACTAGGGCCTGGAGGTGGGTCCTAGTGTCTTACACACCAAACACACTGTAACTAGGGCCTGGAGGTAGATCCTAGTGTCTTACACACTGTAACTAGGGCCTGGAGGTAGATCCTAGTGTCTTACACACCAAACACACTGTAACTAGGGCCTGGAGGTAGATCCTAGTGTCTTACACACACAAACACCTACTGTAACTAGGGCCTGGAGGTAGATCCTAGTGTCTTACACACCAAACACACTGTAACTAGGGCCTGGAGGTAGATCCTAGTGTCTTACACACCAAACACACTGTAACTAGGGCCTGGAGGTGGGTCCTAGTGTCTTACACACTGTAACTAGGGCCTGGAGGTAGATCCTAGTGTCTTACACACCAAACACACTGTAACTAGGGCCTGGAGGTGGGTCCTAGTGTCTTACACACCAAACACACTGTAACTAGGGCCTGGAGGTAGATCCTAGTGTCTTACACACTGTAACTAGGGCCTGGAGGTAGATCCTAGTGTCTTACACACCAAACACACTGTAACTAGGGCCTGGAGGTAGATCCTAGTGTCTTACACACCAAACACACTGTAACTAGGGCCTGGAGGTAGATCCTAGTGTCTTACACACCAAACACACTGTAACTAGGGCCTGAGGTAGATCCTAGTGTCTTACACACCAAACACACTGTAACTAGGGCCTGGAGGTAGATCCTAGTGTCTTACACACTGTAACTAGGGCCTGGAGGTAGATCCTAGTGTCTTACACACTGTAACTAGGGCCTGGAGGTAGATCCTAGTGTCTTACACACCAAACACACTGTAACTAGGGCCTGGAGGTAGATCCCAGTGTCTTACACACCAAACACACTGTAACTAGGGCCTGGAGGTAGATCCTAGTGTCTTACACACTGTAACTAGGGCCTGGAGGTAGATCCTAGTGTCTTACACACTGTAACTAGGGCCCGGAGGTAGATCCTAGTGTCTTACACACCAAACACACTGTAACTAGGGCCTGGAGGTGGGTCCTAGTGTCTTACATACCAAACACACTGTAACTAGGGCCTGGAGGTGGGTCCTAGTGTCTTACACACCAAACACACTGTAACTAGGGCCTGGAGGTAGATCCTAGTGTCTTACACACTGTAACTAGGGCCTGGAGGTAGATCCTAGTGTCTTACACACCAAACACACTGTAACTAGGGCCTGGAGGTGGGTCCTAGTGTCTTACACACTGTAACTAGGGCCTGGAGGTGGGTCCTAGTGTCTTACACACTGTAACTAGGGCCTGGAGGTAGATCCTAGTGTCTTACACACCAAACACACTGTAACTAGGGCCTGGAGGTGGATCCTAGTGTCTTACACACCAAACACACTGTAACTAGGGCCTGGAGGTAGATCCTAGTGTCTTACACACTGTAACTAGGGCCTGGAGGTAGATCCTAGTGTCTTACACACTGTAACTAGGGCCTGGAGGTAGATCCTAGTGTCTTACACACCAAACACACTGTAACTAGGGCCTGGAGGTGGGTCCTAGTGTCTTACACACCAAACACACTGTAACTAGGGCCTGGAGGTAGATCCTAGTGTCTTACACACCAAACACACTGTAACTAGGGCCTGGAGGTGGGTCCTAGTGTCTTACACACCAAACACACTGTAACTAGGGCCTGGAGATAGATCCTAGTGTCTTACACACTGTAACTAGGGCCTGGAGGTAGATCCTAGTGTCTTACACACTGTAACTAGGGCCTGGAGGTAGATCCTAGTGTCTTACACACCAAACACACTGTAACTAGGGCCTGGAGGTAGATCCTAGTGTCTTACACACCAAACACACTGTAACTAGGGCCTGGAGGTAGGTCCTAGTGTCTTACACACCAAACACACTGTAACTAGGGCCTGGAGGTAGATCCTAGTGTCTTACACACCAAACACACTGTAACTAGGGCCTGGAGGTAGATCCTAGTGTCTTACACACTGTAACTAGGGCCTGGAGGTAGATCCTAGTGTCTTACACACCAAACACACTGTAACTAGGGCCTGGAGGTGGATCCTAGTGTGTTACACACTGTAACTAGGGCCTGGAGGTAGATCCTAGTGTGTTACACACTGTAACTAGGGCCTGGAGGTAGATCCTAGTGTGTTACACACTGTAACTAGGGCCTGGAGGTAGATCCTAGTGTGTTACACACCAAACACACTGTAACTAGGGCCTGGAGGTAGGTCCTAGTGTCTTACACACTGTAACACCTGGAAGTGTCTTACACACTGTAACTAGGGCCTGGAGGTGGGTCCTAGTGTCTTACACACCAAACACACTGTAACTAGGGCCTGGAGGTAGATCCTAGTGTCTTACACACTGTAACTAGGGCCTGGAGGTAGGTCCTAGTGTGTTACACACCAAACACACTGTAACTAGGGCCTGGAGGTAGGTCCTAGTGTCTTACACACCAAACACACTGTAACTAGGGCCTGGAGGTAGGTCCTAGTGTCTTACACACCAAACACACTGTAACTAGGGCCTGGAGGTAGATCCTAGTGTGTTACACACTGTAACTAGGGCCTGGAGGTAGATCCTAGTGTGTTACACACTGTAACTAGGGCCTGGAGGTAGATCCTAGCGTCTTACACACTGTAACTAGGGCCTGGAGGTAGGTCCTAGTGTGTTACACACCAAACACACTGTAACTAGGGCCTGGAGGTAGGTCCTAGTGTCTTACACACCAAACACACTGTAACTAGGGCCTGGAGGTGGGTCCTAGTGTCTTACACACCAAACACACTGTAACTAGGGCCTGGAGGTGGATCCTAGTGTCTTACACACCAAACACACTGTAACTAGGGCCTGGAGGTGGGTCCTAGTGTCTTACATACCAAACACACTGTAACTAGGGCCTGGAGGTAGATCCTAGTGTGTTACACACTGTAACTAGGGCCTGGAGGTAGATCCTAGTGTGTTACACACTGTAACTAGGGCCTGGAGGTAGGTCCTAGTGTCTTACACACTGTAACTAGGGCCTGGAGGTAGATCCTAGTGTGTTACACACTGTAACTAGGGCCTGGAGGTAGATCCTAGTGTCTTACACACTGTAACTAGGGCCTGGAGGTAGATTCTAGTGTCTTACACACCAAACACACTGTAACTAGGGCCTGGAGGTAGATCCCAGTGTCTTACACACCAAACACACTGTAACTAGGGCCTGGAGGTAGATCCCAGTGTCTTACACACCAAACACACTGTAACTAGGGCCTGGAGGTAGATCCTAGTGTCTTACACACCAAACACACTGTAACTAGGGCCTGGAGGTAGATCCTAGTGTCCTACACACTGTAACTAGGGCCTGGGGGTAGATCCTAGTGTCTTACACACTGTAACTAGGGCCTGGAGGTAGATCCTAGTGTCTTACACACTGTAACTAGGGCCTGGGGGTAGATCCTAGTGTCTTACACACTGTAACTAGGGCCTGGAGGTAGATCCTAGTGTCTTACACACTGTAACTAGGGCCTGGAGGTAGATCCTAGTGTCTTACACACTGTAACTAGGGCCTGGAGGTAGATCCTAGTGTCTTACACACTGTAACTAGGGCCTGGAGGTAGATCCTAGTGTCTTACACACCAAACACACTGTAACTAGGGCCTGGAGGTAGATCCTAGTGTGTTACACACTGTAACTAGGGCCTGGAGGTGGATCCTGTAACTAGGTGGAGGTAGATCTTACACACTGTAACTAGGGCCTGGAGGTAGATCCTAGTGTCTTACACACTGTAACTAGGGCCTGGAGGTAGATCCTAGTGTCTTACACACTGTAACTAGGGCCTGGAGGTAGATCCTAGTGTCTTACACACTGTAACTAGGGCCTGGGGGTAGATCCTAGTGTCTTACACACTGTAACTAGGGCCTGGGGGTAGATCCTAGTGTCTTACACACTGTAACTAGGGCCTGGGGGTAGATCCTAGTGTCTTACACACTGTAACTAGGGCCTGGGGGTAGATCCTAGTGTCTTACACACTGTAACTAGGGCCTGGGGGTAGATCCTAATGTCTTACACACTGTAACTAGGGCTTGGAGGTAGATCCTAGTGTCTACACACCAAACACACTGTAACTAGGGCCTGGAGGTAGATCCTAGTGTCTTACACACCAAACACACTGTAACTAGGGCCTGGAGGTAGATCCTAGTGTCTACACACCAAACACACTGTAACTAGGGCCTGGAGGTAGATCCTAGTGTCTTACACACCAAACACACTGTAACTAGGGCCTGGAGGTAGATCCTAGTGTCTTACACACCAAACACACTGTAACTAGGGCCTGGAGGTAGATCCTAGTGTCTTACACACCAAACACACTGTAACTAGGGCCTGGAGGTAGATCCTAGTGTCTTACACACCAAACACACTGTAACTAGGGCCTGGAGGTAGATCCTAGTGTCTTACACACCAAACACACTGTAACTAGGGCCTGGAGGTAGATCCTAGTGTCTTACACACCAAACACACTGTAACTAGGGCCTGGAGGTAGATCCTAGTGTCTTACACACCAAACACACTGTAACTAGGGCCTGGAGGTAGATCCTAGTGTCTTACACACCAAACACACTGTAACTAGGGCCTGTAGGTAGATCCTAGTGTCTTACACACCAAACACACTGTAACTAGGGCCTGGAGGTAGATCCTGAGTGTCTTACACACAAACACACTGTAACTAGGGCCTGGAGGTAGATCCTAGTGTCTTACACACCAAACACACTGTAACTAGGGCCTGGAGGTAGATCCTAGTGTCTTACACACCAAACACACTGTAACTAGGGCCTGGAGGTAGATCCTAGTGTCTTACACACTGTAACTAGGGCCCGGAGGTAGATCCTAGTGTCTTACACACTGTAACTAGGGCCCGGAGGTAGATCCTAGTGTCTAGATCCTACTAACCGAAAGGTGGCTAGATCGAATCCCCGAGCTGACAAGGTAAAAAACAAATGTAGTAGCTGGTAATGTTGCTAGATTAAATCCCAGAGTTGACAAGGTAAAAACATGTTGTTCTTCTCCCTGAACAAGGCAGTTAACCCACTGTTCCCCTGAACAAGGCAGTTAACCCACTGTTCCCCTGAACAAGGCAGTTAACCCACTGTTCCCCTGAACGAGGCAGTTAACCCACTGTTCCCCTGAACCAGGCAGTTAACCCACTGTTCCCCTGAACGAGGCAGTTAACCCACTGTTCCCCTGAACGAGGCAGTTAACCCACTGTTCCCCTGAACGAGGCAGTTAACCCACTGTTCCCCTGAACGAGGCAGTTAACCCACTGTTCCCCTGAACGAGGCAGTTAACCCACTGTTCCCCTGAACGAGGCAGTTAACCCACTGTTCCCCTGAACGAGGCAGTTAACCCACTGTTCCCCTGGACAAGGCAGTTAACCCACTGTTCCCCTGAACAAGGCAGTTAACCCACTGTTCCCCTGAACGAGGCAGTTAACCCACTGTTCCCCTGAACGAGGCAGTTAACCCACTGTTCCCCCGAACGAGGCAGTTAACCCACTGTTCCCCCGAACGAGGCAGTTAACCCACTGTTCCCCCGAACGAGGCAGTTAACCCGCTGTTCCCCTGAACGAGGCAGTTAACCCACTGTTCCCCCGGTAGGCCGTCATTGTAAATAAGAATGTATTCTTAACTGACTTTCCTAATTAAATCAAGGTCCAATAAAACACTTAAACTGATCTGGAACCAGGCTAATTGATGATGCATTGCATGTATGTACAGCCTCAATATGAATTTCCGTTCCACAAGATCGAACAATAAAGTTTTTAGAATTTGGAATCTTTGCGAGACACAGCAGAGATGTCAAAACAGATGAACGTGTATTACTGGAGATAATGTCTATTGACCAGATGATAATGTCTTTACTGGTAATGTCTTAGACAAGGCAGAGCAGCACCAGCTGGAGGGGAATGAGGTGGGATGTCTCCTGTGGAGGCTGGAGGAGGAGGAGGAGGAGGACAGCCTGCTGCTGTTACCAATGCAGGAGGACTGGGAGAAAACATCGTCAATATGCTGCTCAACCTGGAGATTAAGGAGGTAGCTATCTACTGACCTAAACGCAGTGGTCTGTTGTGATGTCATTAGCTGGCTAATATACACAGTGGTCTGTTGTGATGTCATTAGCTGGCTAATATACACAGTGGTCTGTTGTGATGTCATTAGCTGGCTAATATACACAGTGGTCTGTTGTGATGTCATTAGCTGGCTAATATACACAGTGGTCTGTTGTGATGTCATTAGCTGGCTAATATACACAGTGGTCTGTTGTGATGTCATTAGCTGGCTAATATACACAGTGGTCTGTTGTGATGTCATTAGCTGGCTAATATACACAGTGGTCTGTTGTGATGTCATTAGCTGGCTAATATACACAGTGGTCTGTTGTGATGTCATTAGCTGGCTAATATACACAGTGGTCCGTTGGGATGTCATTAGCTGGCTAATATACACAGTGGTCCGTTGGGATGTCATTAGCTGGCTAATATACACAGTGGTCTGTTGGGATGTTATTAGCTGGCTAATATACACAGTGGTCTGTTGTGATGTCATTAGCTGGCTAATATACACAGTGGTCTGTTGTGATGTCATTAGCTGGCTAATATACACAGTGGTCTGTTGTGATGTCATTAGCTGGCTATTATACACAGTGGTCTGTTGTGATGTCATTAGCTGGCTAATATACACAGTGGTCTGTTGTGATGTCATTAGCTGGCTAATATACACAGTGGTCTGTTGTGATGTCATTAGCTGGCTATTATACACAGTGGTCTGTTGTGATGTCATTAGCTGGCTAATATACACAGTGGTCTGTTGTGATGTCATTAGCTGGCTAATATACACAGTGGTCTGTTGTGATGTCATTAGCTGGCTAATATACACAGTGGTCTGTTGTGATGTCATTAGCTGGCTAATATACACAGTGGTCCGTTGTGAAATTCATTAGCTGGCTAATATACACAGTGGTCCGTATGCTGTGTCTTTTAGTACCTTTACTGAAGCACCAAGGGAAATAAAATGTCTCTTTGTACAGTTGGATGTTGATGCAGTTTAAACACGTCACAGTGTGTATATTTTCCATCACTCGTTGAAAACTAGACACTCCCAAATCCATCCAACGTTACTCCTGCTACGTCTCAAATCTCCTTCGTTGTCTCTCTACCAAAATGTAGTCAGGTCGTTATTGCAACAGAGAACGTGTTGTTAAACGAGTAACCTGGTTAAGTAATGGCGGACTAAATGTGGTTGTATCTCTCTCCATCAGGTGGTTGTGAAGCTGAAGAAGTCCAGGTCAGATCAGAAGGAGAGTCCGTTCCTGGTTCTCCACGTAGCCCAGCTGGGCATCCACACCAATGTCAGGCAGTACGACATGGTGGCCACAACGTACATCAAGAAAATCTCTATGAAGTGCCTGGAGTTCTCAGGTCGGTGGCTGTAGCCTGTCGAGGTGTCATGTTGTATAGGCTAAACTTTAAAATGTTGAATGTGATCGTTCATATGACATGGTGGCCCACAACGTACATCAAGAAAATCTCTATGAAGTGCCTGGAGTTCTCAGGTCGGTGGCTGTAGCCTGTCGAGGTGTCATGTTGTATAGGCTAAACTTTAAAATGTTGAATGTGATCGTTCATATGACATGGTGGCCCACAACAAGAGACCCACTATGATGTACCTGGGGTTCTCAGGTCGGTGGCTTTAACCTCAAGCCCTGTTATGTTTAAATACTGAATACATTACATTTACATTTACATAGAATACAATAGTTACCATGATTTAAACGGGTCTGGAATACAGTAATTACCATGACATTCTGGTTAGGAATACAGTAGTTACCATGATTTAAACTGGTCTGATATTCTGGTTAGGAATACAGTAGTTACCATGATTTAAACTGGTCTGGAATACAGTAGTTACCATGACATTCTGGTTAGGAATAAAGTAGTTACCATGATTTAAACTGGTCTGATATTCTGGTTAGGAAT
This sequence comes from Oncorhynchus gorbuscha, assembly GCF_021184085.1. Lineage (NCBI taxonomy): Eukaryota > Metazoa > Chordata > Actinopteri > Salmoniformes > Salmonidae > Oncorhynchus > Oncorhynchus gorbuscha. The sequence continues at coordinate 180,950 of NW_025745960.1, read as the reverse complement.
ACAGTAGTTACCATGATTTAAACTGGTCTGGTCATTCTGGTTAGGAATACAGTAGTTACCATGATTTAAACTGGTCTGGTCATTCTGGTTAGGAATACAGTAGTTATCATGATTTAAACTGGTCTGGTCATTCTGGTTAGGAATACAGTAGTTACCATGATTTAAACTGGTTAGGAATACAGTAGTTACCATGACATTCTGGTCTGGAATACAGTAGTTACCATGATTTAAACTGGTTAGGAATACAGTAGTTACCATGATTTAAACTGGTCTGGTCATTCTGGTTAGGAATACAGTAGTTACCATAATTTAAACTGGTCTGACATTCTGGTTAGGAATACAGTAGTTACCATGATTTAAACTGGTCTGGTCATTCTGGTTAGGAATACAGTAGTTACCATGATTTAAACTGGTAAGGAATACAGTAGTTACCATGATTTAAACTGGTCTGGTCATTCTGGTTAGGAATACAGTAGTTGCCAAGAGCGTCTGCTAAATGACTTAAATGTAAAATGTAAATGTAAACTGGTCTGGTCATTCTGGTTAGGAATACAGTAGTTACCATGACATTCTGGTTAGGAATACAGTAGTTACCATGATTTAAACTGGTCTGGTCATTCTGGTCTGGAATACAGTAGTTATTATGACATTCTGGTTAGGAATACAGTAGTTACCATGACATTATGGGTAGGAATACAGTAGTTACCATGATTTAAACTGGTCTGGAATACAGTAGTTACCATGATTTAAACTGGTCTGGAATACAGTAGTTACCATGACATTCTGGTCTGGAATACAGTAGTTACCATGACATTCTGGTTAGGAATACAGTAGTTACCATGTTTTAAACTGGTCTGGAATACAGTAATTACCATGATTTAAACTGGTCTGGAATACAGTAGTTACCATGATTTAAACTGGTCTGGAATACAGTAGTTACCATGACATTCTGGTCTGGAATACAGTAGTTACCATGACATTCTGGTTAGGAATACAGTAGTTACCATGTTTTAAACTGGTCTGGAATACAGTAATTACCATGATTTAAACTGGTCTGGAATACAGTAGTTACCATGATTTAAACTGGTCTGATATTCTGGTTAGGAATACAGTAGTTACCATGATATAAACTGGTCTGACATTCTGGTTAGGAATACAGTAGTTACCATGATTTAAACTGGTCTGGTCATTCTGGTTAGGAATACAGTAGTTACCATGATTTAAACTGGTCTGGTCATTCTGGTTAGGAATACAGTAGTTACCATGATTTAAACTGGTCTGACATTCTGGTTAGGAATACAGTAGTTACCATGTTTTAAACTGGTCATGCTGGTTAGGAATGAAATACATCCCAGTGTTGTAGTTGGTAAATCAGAAAGCCATTGATTTTCATTTGGTTGTTTTCTAGATTCCAACGGTGAACCACTGTGTCTGATCAGTTCCTCTGTGGAGTCAGGTGCTGACCTCCTCAAAGTGGAATACTTCAAGGTGGGATATACCTATTGATTTGGTTATACACTGAGTGTACACCTTCCTAATATTGTCTTGCTCCCCCTTCCTCCCTCAGAACAGCCTCAATTCGTCGGGTCATGGACTCTACAAGGTGTCGAAAGCGTTCCACAGGGATGCTGACCCCATGTTGACTCTACAAGGTGTCTAAAGCGTTCCACAGGGATGCTGACCCCATGTTGACTCTACAAGGTGTCTAAAGCGTTCCACAGGGATGCTGGTCCATGTTGACTCTACAAGGTGTCTAAAGCGTTCCACAGGGATGCTGACCCGTGTTGACTCCAATGCTATATAGTCTATACCTCTAGCCCAGTCTATACCTCTAGTACAGTCTATACCTCTAGCCCAGTCTATACCTCTAGCCCAGTCTATACCTCTAGCACAGTCTATACCTCTAGCACAGTCTATACCTCTAGCCCAGTCTAAACCTCTAGTACAGTCTAAACCTCTAGCCCAGTCTATACCTCTAGCCCAGTCTATACCTCTAGCCCAGTCTATACCTCTAGTACAGTCTAAACCTCTAGTACAGTCTATACCTCTAGCCCAGTCTATACCTCTAGCCCAGTCTATACCTCTAGTACAGTCTATACCTCTAGCCCAGTCTATACCTCTAGTACAGTCTATACCTCTAGCCCAGTCTATACCTCTAGTATAGTAAAATATATACCTCTAGCCCAGTCTATACCTCTAGTACAGCCCTCTAGCCCAGTCTATACCTCTAGCCCAATCTATACCTCTAGTACAGTCTACACCTCTAGTATAGTCTATACCTCTAGCCCAGTCTATACCTCTAGTACAGCCCTCTAGCCCAGTCTATACCTCTAGCCCAATCTATACCTCTAGTACAGTCTACACCTCTAGTATAGTCTATACCTCTAGCCCAGTCTATACCTCTAGTATAGTAAAATCTATACCTCTAGTACAGTCTATACCTCTAGTACAGTCTATACCTCTAGCCCAGTCTATACCTCTAGTATAGTAAAATCTATACCTCATGCCCAGTCTATTCCTCTAGTATAGTAAAATCTATACATCTAGCCCAGACTATACCTCTAGCCCAGTCTATACCTCTAGTACAGCCCTCTAGCCCAGTCTATACCTCTAGCCCAGTCTATACCTCTAGCCCAGTCTATACCTCTAGTATACTAAAGTCTATACCTCTAGCCCAGTCCTGACCTCTAGTATAGTAAAGTCTATACCTCTAGTACAGTCTATACCTCTAGTACAGTCTATACCTCTAGTACAGTCTTGACCTCTGGTATAGTCTATACCTCTAGCACAGTCTATACTTCTAGCCCAGTCTTGACCTCTAGTACAGTCTATACCTCTAGCCCAGTCTATACCTCTAGCCCAGTCTATACCTCTAGCCCAGTCTATACCTCTAGCCCTGTCTATACCTCTAGCCCAGTCTATACCTCTAGTATAGTAAAATCTATACCTCTAGCCCAGTCTATACCTCTAGTACAGCCCTCTAGCCCAGTCTATACCTCTAGTATAGTACAGTCTATACCTCTAGTACAGTCTATACCTCTAGTACAGTCTATACCTCTAGTACAGTCTATACCTCTAGCTCAGTCTATACCTCTAGTACAGTCTATACCTCTAGTACAGTCTATACCTCTAGTACAGTCAATACCTCTAGTACAGTCTATACCTCTAGCCCAGTCTATACCTCTAGTATAGTAAAGTCTATACCTCTAGCCCATTCCTGACCTCGTATAGTACAGTCTATACCTCTAGTACAGTCTTGACCTCTTGTATAGTCTATACGTCTAGCACATTCTATACCTCTAGCCCAGTCTTGACCTCTAGTACAGTCTATACCTCTAGTACAGTCTATACCTCTAGTACAGTCCTGACCTCTAGTATAGTAAAGTCTAAACCTCTAGTACAGTCTATACCTCTAGTACAGTCTTGACCTCTGGTATAGTCTATACCTCTAGTACAGTCTATACCTCTAGCCCAGTCCTGACCTCTAGTACAGCCCTCTAGCCCAGTCTATACCTCTAGCCCAGTCCTGACCTCTAGTATAGTACAGTCTATACCTCTAGTACAGTCTATACCTCTAGTACAGTCTATACCTCTAGCCCAGTCCTGACCTGACCTTGTTATTGTTCTTAAAGCCTTGTATAACTTATTGTTATTGTTCTTACAGCCTTGTATAACTGTTATTGTTCTTAAAGCCTTGTATAACTTATTGTTATTGTTCTTAAAGCCTTGTATAACTTATTGTTATTGTTCTTAAAGCCTTGTATAACTTATTGTTATTGTTCTTAAAGCCTTGTATAACTTATTGTTATTGTTCTTAAAGCCTTGTATAACTTATTGTTATTGTTCTTACAGCCTTGTATAACTGTTATTGTTCTTACAGCCTTGTATACGTTATTGTTATTGTTCTTAAAGCCTTGTATACATTATTGTTATTGTTCTTAAAGCCTTGTATACATTATTGTTATTGTTCTTAAAGCCTTGTATAACTTATTGTTATTGTTCTTAAAGCCTTGTATAACTTATTGTTATTGTTCTTAAAGCCTTGTATAACTTATTGTTATTGTTCTTACAGCCTTGTATACGTTATTGTTATTGTTCTTAAAGCCTTGTATAACTTATTGTTATTGTTCTTAAAGCCTTGTATAACTTGTTATTGTTCTTAAAGCCTTGTATAACTTATTGTTATTGTTCTTACAGCCTTGTATAACTTATTGTTATTGTTCTTACAGCCTTGTATAACTGTTATTGTTCTTAAAGCCTTGTATAACTGTTATTGTTCTTAAAGCCTTGTATAACTGTTATTGTTCTTAAAGCCTTGTATACGTTATTGTTATTGTTCTTAAAGCCTTGTATAACTTATTGTTATTGTTCTTAAAGCCTTGTATAACTTATTGTTATTGTTCTTAAAGCCTTGTATAACTTATTGTTATTGTTCTTAAAGCCTTGTATAACTTATTGTTATTGTTCTTAAAGCCTTGTATAACTTATTGTTATTGTTCTTACAGCCTTGTATAACTGTTATTGTTCTTACAGCCTTGTATAACTGTTATTGTTCTTAAAGCCTTGTATAACTTATTGTTATTGTTCTTAAAGCCTTGTATAACTTATTGTTATTGTTCTTACAGCCTTGTATACGTTATTGTTATTGTTCTTAAAGCCTTGTATAACTTATTGTTATTGTTCTTAAAGCCTTGTATAACTTATTGTTATTGTTCTTAAAGCCTTGTATAACTTATTGTTATTGTTCTTAAAGCCTTGTATAACTGTTATTGTTCTTAAAGCCTTGTATAACTGTTATTGTTCTTAAAGCCTTGTATAACTGTTATTGTTCTTAAAGCCTTGTATAACTTATTGTTCTTAAAGCCTTGTATAACAGGAAAAACACAGTCGATATGGGCTCTATGCAGCACTTGTTTCCCCCTACAGTCTGGAATAATTTTATCACTTTGGATAATAAAGCATTTGACGTCATTAAATACCACATCAAACACCTTTTATGGGTCTTTCCTAAAATAGGAAGTTCAGACAGGTCTTCGACATGCAAAGAGACGCATTCCCAGAATCCCCATGGTCATTGTACTGTAGTTACATTTAATGATACAGTAGTGTAGCTGTTCAGAAACCCCCAGCCATATGTCCTCTCTCTGTGGACATGTCCTCTGTTCAGAAACCCCCAGCCTTATGTCCTCTCTTTGTGGACATGTCCTCTGTTCAGAAACCCCCAGCCATATGTCCTCTCTCTGTGGACATGTCCTCTGTTCAGAAACCCCCAGCCATATGTCCTCTCTCTGTGGACATGTCCTCTGTTCAGAAACCCCCAGCCTTATGTCCTCTCTCTGTGGACATGTCCTCTGTTCAGAAACCCCCAGCCATATGTCCTCTCTCTCTGTGGACATGTCCTCTGTTCAGAAACCCCCAGCCATATGTCCTCTCTCTGTGGACATGTCCTCTGTTCAGAAACCCCCAGCCATATGTCCTCTCTCTGTGGATATGTCCTCTGTTCAGAAACCCCCAGCCTTATGTCCTCTCTCTGTGGACATGTCCTCTGTTCAGAAACCCCCAGTCATATGTCCTCTCTCTCTGTGGACATGTCCTCTGTTCAGAAACCCCCAGCCATATGTCCTCTCTCTCTGTGGACATGTTTTCTGTGCCAGGCAGCAGGCTCTGGTGTCAATACAACCCAGAGATGTCATCTTCAACCCCGTAACCTCAATCTCATTATAGAGATGCTGTACAAGACGGACATTACATTCTCACTGTTTGTCTCTGTCATTATCAACACCATAGACCAAGGCACTCTCCAGATCTGCCCTGTGTCCCAAATGGCACCTTATTCCCTATGCAGTGCACTGCTTTTAACCAGAGCCCTATGCTACAAGTAGTGCACTATATAGGAGTAGGGTTCCGTTTCAGACTAAAGCCCACTCCAGACCTGGTGGTGCCTGGCGTCAAGCCTGACAACATGACAGTCAGTGTGTTTCTCAGTGAGATGTGCGTGTTGATATAATGCTCCTAAATGAATGGTTGTCAGAAGCCAGTGGTCCTCGTTAACAAAGCAGCATCTCTAAGGATCAGGAGTCGGTCTGGTCAAAGTCTACTTCTGTGTTATTTTGAGCATCTAAACGACTGCTAATGTTTTGTGATAGTGATCGATTTTGTGTTTCCGTTACTACTAAATGACTGCTAATTGATTTGTTTCCATTTACATTACATTTACATTTAAGTCATTTAGCAGACGCTCTTATCCAGAGCGACTTACAAATTGGTGCATTCACCTTATGACATCCAGTGGAACAACCACTTTACAATAGTGCATCTAAATATTTTAAGGGGGGGGGGTGAGAAGGATTACTTTATCCTATCCTAGGTATTCCTCAAAGAGGTGGGGTTTCAGGTGTCTCCGGAAGGTGGTGATTGACTCCGCTGTCCTGGCGTCGTGAGGGAGTTTGTTCCACCATTGGGGAGCCAGAGCAGCGAACAGTTTTGACTGGGCTGAGCGGGAACTGTACTTCCTCAGTGGTAGGGAGGCGAGCAGGCCAGAGGTGGATGAACGCAGTGCCCTTATTTGGGTGTAGGGCCTGATCAGAGCCTGGAGGTACTGAGGTGCCGTTCCCCTCACAGCTCCGTAGGCAAGCACCATGGTCTTGTAGCGGATGCGAGCTTCAACTGGAAGCCAGTGGAGAGAGCGGAGGAGCGGGGTGACGTGAGAGAACTTGGGAATGTTGAACACTAGACGGGCTGCGGCGTTCTGGATGAGTTGTAGGGGTTTAATGGCACAGGCAGGGAGCCCAGCCAACAGCGAGTTGCAGTAATCCAGACGGGAGATGACAAGTGCCTGGATTAGGACCTGCGCCGCTTCCTGTGTGAGGCAGGGTCGTACTCTGCGGATGTTGTAGAGCATGAACCTTCAGGAACGGGCCACCGCCTTGATGTTAGTTGAGAACGACAGGGTGTTGTCCAGGATCACGCCAAGGTTCTTAGCGCTCTGGGAGGAGGACACAATGGAGTTGTCAACCGTGATGGCGAGATCATGGAACGGGCAGTCCTTCCCCGGGAGGAAGAGCAGCTCCGTCTTGCCGAGGTTCAGCTTGAGGTGGTGATCCGTCATCCACACTGATATGTCTGCCAGACATGCAGAGATGCGATTCGCCACCTGGTCATCAGAAGAAGTTTCCATTACTCCTAAATGACTGCTAATTGATATGTGTTTCCATTACTCCTAAATGACTGCTAATTGATTTGTGTTTCCATTACTCCTAAATGACTGCTAATTGATTTGTGTTTCCATTACTCCTAAATGACTGCTAATTGATTTGTGTTTCCATTACTCCTAAATGACTGCTAATTGATTTGTGTTTCCATTACTCCTAAATGACTGCTAATTGATTTGTGTTTCCATTACTCCTAAATGACTGCTAATTGATATGTGTTTCCATTACTCCTAAATGACTGCTAATTGAGGTGTTGTTTTCTTTCTTCTCAGGCTGACAGAAACAGGCCAAACTTTGCCACTGTTCACAAGAATACTGAGCAGATGATCAACGTAAGTAATGATATCTAAACGGTTTATTTATTCGTCCTATACACCCAAGCGGGCAAAATTAAAACGACATCATTTCAACCAGACTCCAACCAGTTGTTATTAAACTAGCATGAACTCGTTGTAGTGCTGGGAAAGGCTCTGATATGTGTCTTTGTTAGATACAACATTATGCCTGCAACTGGCACCTTTTATAAATGCAGCGGCCGTGCTAATGTAGCCTGGTGGTTGTTGAATGGGGATCTGAGAGGTCTGTGAAGCCTGCCGACATCTTCCTGTTCTCTTAAGACCTCAAAGGGCTCGTTTCATTTACCGTCTGATCATCACAGTCCATGTGACTTGGTTAAGTGGCTCTCTCTTGTTCTCTTTCCCCTCTCTCTCTACTCTTTATCTTTCCCCTCTCTCTCTACTCTTTATCTTTCCCCTCTCTCTCTACTCTTTATCTTTCCCCTCTCTCTACTCTTTATCTTTCCCATCTCTCTCCCCTTTCTCTACTCTCTCTCTCCCCTTTCTCTACTCTCTCTCTCCCCTTTCTCTACTCTCTCTCCCCTTTCTCTACTCTCTCTCTCTCCACTCTCTCTCTCTCCACTCTCTCTCCACTCTCTCTCCCCTTTCTCTACTCTCTCTCCACTTTCTCTACTCTCTCTCCCCTTTCTCTACTCTCTCTACTCTTTATCTTTCCCCTCTCTCTCCCCTTTCTCTACTCTCTCTCTCCACTCTCTCCCCTTTCTCTTCTCTCTCCACTCTCTCCCCTTTCTCTACTCTCTCTCCCACTCTCTCTCTCTCTCTCCACTCTCTCCCCTTTCTCTACTCTCTCTCTCCACTCTCTCCCTCTCTCTCCTCTCTCTCTCCCCTTTCTCTCTCTCTCTCTCTCTCTCTCTCTCTCTCTCTCTCTCTCTCTCTCTCTCTCTCTCTCTCTCTCTCTCTCTCTCTCTCTCTCTCTCTCTCTCTCTCTCTCTCTCTCTCTCTCTCTCTCTCCCCTTTCTCTACTCTCTCTCTCCCCTTTCTCTACTCTCTCTCTCCCCTTTCTCTACTCTCTCTCGCTCTCTCGCTCTCTCTCTCGCGCTCTCTCTCTCTCTCCCCTTTCTCTACTCTCTCTACTCTTTATCTTTCCCCTCTCTCTCCCCTTTCTCTACTCTTTATCTTTCCCCTCTCTCTCCCCTTTCTCTACTCTCTCTCTCCACTCTCTCCCCTCTCTCTCCTCTCTCTCTCCACTCTCTCCCCTTTCTCCACTCTCTCCCCTTTCTCTACTCTCTCTCTCCACTCTCTCCCCTTTCTCTACTCTCTCTCTCTCTCCCCTTTCTCTACTCTCTCTCTCTCTCCCCTTTCTCTACTCTCTCTCTCTCTCTCCCCTTTCTCTACTCTCTCTCTCTCCCCTTTCTCTTCTCTCTCTCTCTCTCGCGCTCTCTCTCGCGCTCTCTCTCGCGCTCTCTCTCTCGCTCTCTCTCGCGCTCTCTCTCTCGCTCTCTCTCTTGCTCTCTCTCTCGCTCTCTCTCTCGCTCTCTCTCGCTCTCTCTCGCTCTCTCTCGCTCTCTCTCGCTCTCTCTCGCTCTCTCTCGCTCTCTCTCGCTCTCTCTCGCTCTCTCTCGCTCTCTCTCGCTCTCTCTCGCTCTCTCGCGCTCTCTCGCGCTCTCTCGCGCTCTCTCGCGCTCTCTCGCGCTCTCTCGCGCTCTCGCTCTCTCGCGCTCTCTCTCGCTCTCTCTCGCTCTCTCTCGCTCTCTCTCGCTCTCTCTCGCTCTCTCTCGCTCTCTCTCGCTCTCTCTCGCTCTCTCTCGCTCTCTCGCTCTCTCGCTCTCTCGCTCTCTCTCTCTCTCACTTTCACTCTCTTTCTCTCTCTTACTCTTTCGCTCTCACTCTCTCTCTCTCACTCTCTCTCACTCTCTCTCTCTTACTCTCTCTCTCTCTCTCTCTCACTCTCTCTCTCTCCTCTCTCTCTCCACTCTCTTCTCTCTCTCTACTCTCTCTCCCCGTCTCCCGCTCCTGTAGGTGACCTTCACCTCCCTGGATCTACTGCTTCACACGGAGGCTCTCCTCTCCACCATAGACTTCCTGTCTTCTGCCCTGTCCTCCGGCAGCCTGCCCCCTTCACCAGAGGAGCCTAAGCAGAAGTCTGAGGAGAGCAGCAGGGCCATCTCCGCCAAGTCAAGTAAACACACAATATACTTTACACAAGGACACAACACACACGATACAGATTTACACACACTCATACAGATGGACACACACTATAAGCATACACACACTGTACAGATTTACACACACACACACACACACATACAGACTGACACACACTATAAGCATACACACACTGTACAGATTTACACACACACACACACACACACACACACACACACACACACACACACACACACACACACACACACACACACACACACACACACACACACACACACACACACACACACACACACACACACACACACACACACACATACAGACTGACACACACTATAAGCATACACACACTCAACAGTAGACGTACTTTATACCAGCGAGATGTCATCGTTTTCCTCTTTTCTGTTCAAACAGAATCAACTCATTCTGAGTGGTGAAGGTTAGGTATTCATTCTGAGTGAAGGTTAGATGTTCATTCTGAGTGAAGGTTAGGTATTCATTCTGAGTGAAGGTTAGGTGTTCATTCTGAGTGGTGAAGGTTAGGTATTCATTATGAGTGAAGGTTAGGTGTTCATTCTGAGTGAAGGTTAGGTATTCATTCTGAGTGGTGAAGGTTAGGTATTCATTCTGAGTGAAGGTTAGGTGTTCATTCTGAGTGGTGAAGGTTAGGTATTCATTATGAGTGAAGGTTAGATGTTCATTCTGAGTGAAGGTTAGGTATTCATTCTGAGTGGTGAAGGTTAGGTATTCATTCTGAGTGAAGGTTAGGTATTCATTCTGAGTGAAGGTTAGGTATTCATTCTGAGTGAAGGTTAGGTGTTCATTCTGAGTGAAGGTTAGGTGTTCATTCTGAGTGAAGGTTAGGTGTTCATTCTGAGTGGTGAAGGTTAGGTGTTCATTCTGAGCGGTGAAGGTTAGGTGTTCATTCTGAGCGGTGAAGGTTAGGTATTCATTCTGAGTGGTGAAGGTTAGGTATTCATTCTGAGTGGTGAAGGTTAGGTGTTCATTCTGAGTGAAGGTTAGGTATTCATTCTGAGCGGTGAAGGTTAGGTGTTCATTCTGAGTGAAGGTTAGGTATTCATTCTGAGCGGTGAAGGTTAGGTATTCATTCTGAGTGAAGGTTAGGTGTTCATTCTGAGTGGTGAAGGTTAGGTGTTCATTCTGAGTGGTGAAGGTTAGGTGTTCATTCTGAGTGGTGAAGGTTAGGTGTTCATTCTGAGTGGTGAAGGTTAGGTGTTCATTCTGAGTGAAGGTTAGGTGTTCATTCTGAGTGAAGGTTAGGTGTTCATTCTGAGTGAAGGTTAGGTGTTCATTCTGAGTGAAGGTTAGGTGTTCATTCTGAGTGGTGAAGGTTAGGTGTTCATTCTGAGTGGTGAAGGTTAGGTGTTCATTCTGAGTGGTGAAGGTTAGGTGTTCATTCTGAGTGGTGAAGGTTAGGTGTTCATTCTGAGTGAAGGTTAGGTGTTCATTCTGAGTGAAGGTTAGGTGTTCATTCTGAGTGAAGGTTAGGTGTTCATTCTGAGTGAAGGTTAGGTGTTCATTCTGAGTGAAGGTTAGGTGTTCATTCTGAGTGAAGGTTAGGTGTTCATTCTGAGTGAAGGTTAGGTGTTCATTCTGAGTGGTGAAGGTTAGGTGTTCATTCTGAGTGGTGAAGGTTAGGTATTCATTCTGAGTGGTGAAGGTTAGGTATTCATTCTGAGTGGTGAAGGTTAGGTATTCATTCTGAGTGGTGAAGGTTAGGTGTTCATTCTGAGTGGTGAAGGTTAGGTGTTCATTCTGAGTGGTGAAGGTTAGGTGTTCATTCTGAGTGGTGAAGGTTAGGTGTTCATTCTGAGTGGTGAAGGTTAGGTGTTCATTCTGAGTGGTGAAGGTTGGGTGTTCATTCTGAGTGAAGGTTAGGTGTTCATTCTGAGTGAAGGTTAGGTGTTCATTCTGAGTGAAGGTTAGGTGTTCATTCTGAGTGAAGGTTAGGTGTTCATTCTGAGTGAAGGTTAGGTGTTCATTCTGAGTGAAGGTTAGGTGTTCATTCTGAGTGAAGGTTAGGTGTTCATTCTGAGTGGTGAAGGTTAGGTGTTCATTCTGAGTGGTGAAGGTTAGGTGTTCATTCTGAGTGGTGAAGGTTAGGTGTTCATTCTGAGTGGTGAAGGTTAGGTGTTCATTCTGAGTGGTGAAGGTTAGGTGTTCATTCTGAGTGGTGAAGGTTAGGTGTTCATTCTGAGTGGTGAAGGTTAGGTATTCATTCTGAGTGGTGAAGGTTAGGTATTCATTCTGAGTGGTGAAGGTTAGGTATTCATTCTGAGTGGTGAAGGTTAGGTATTCATTCTGAGTGAAGGTTAGGTGTTCATTCTGAGTGAAGGTTAGGTGTTCATTCTGAGTGAAGGTTAGGTGTTCATTCTGAGTGAAGGTTAGGTGTTCATTCTGAGTGGTGAAGGTTAGGTATTCATTCTGAGCGGTGAAGGTTAGGTATTCATTCTGAGCGGTGAAGGTTAGGTATTCATTCTGAGCGGTGAAGGTTAGGTATTCATTCTGAGCGGTGAAGGTTAGGTATTCATTCTGAGTGGTGAAGGTTAGGTATTCATTCTGAGTGGTGAAGGTTAGGTGTTCATTCTGAGTGGTGAAGGTTAGGTGTTCATTCTGAGTGAAGGTTAGGTGTTCATTCTGAGTGAAGGTTAGGTGTTCATTATGAGTGAAGGTTAGGTATTCATTCTGAGTGGTGAAGGTTAGGTATTCATTCTGAGTGGTGAAGGTTAGGTATTCATTCTGAGTGGTGAAGGTTAGGTGTTCATTCTGAGCGGTGAAGGTTAGGTGTTCATTCTGAGCGGTGAAGGTTAGGTATTCATTCTGAGCGGTGAAGGTTAGGTATTCATTCTGAGCGGTGAAGGTTAGGTATTCATTCTGAGTGAAGGTTAGGTGTTCATTCTGAGTGGTGAAGGTTAGGTATTCATTCTGAGTGGTGAAGGTTAGGTGTTCATTCTGAGTGAAGGTTAGGTATTCATTCTGAGTGGTGAAGGTTAGGTATTCATTCTGAGTGGTGAAGGTTAGGTGTTCATTCTGAGTGAAGGTTAGGTGTTCATTCTGAGTGAGGGTTAGGGGTATGGTTTGGGGGAAGGCTTAAAACAAAAATAATTAAAAAGGACAAGCTATTACCAATCAAGTATTCTCGTGATGCTAGAGCGTTGTGAACTGGGTAGTAGCACAGCAGTCTGAGCAGCGGGATCCGGCTCCGAGCATCACCACTTTTTCTCAAACTCCCAGTTGGTTGTCATGTGCGTTTTACTGAGGAGTGGCTTCCATCTGGCCACTCTACCATAAAGGCCTGCATGGTGGAGTGCTGCAGAGATGGGAGAACCTTTCAGAAGGACAACCATCTCCACAGAGGAACTCTGGAGCTCTGTCAGAGTGACCATCGTGTTCTTGGTCACCTCCCTGACCAAGGCCCTTCTCTCCCGATTACTCAATTTGGCTGGGCGGCCAGCTCTAGGAAGAGTCTTGGTGGTTCCAAACTTCCTCCATTTAAGAATCATGGAGGCCACTGTGTTCTTGGGGACCTTCAATGCTGCAGAAATGTTTTGGTACCCTTCCCCAGATCTGTGCCTTGACACAATCCTGTCTTGGAGCTCTACGGACAATTCCTTTGACCTCGTGGCTTGATTTTTGCTCTGGCATGTACTGTCAACTGTGGGACCTTATATAGACAGGTGTGTGCCTTTCCAAATCATGTCCAATCAATTGAATTTACCACAGTTGGACTCCAATCAAGTTGTAGAAACATCTCAAGGATGATCAATGGAAACAGGATGCACCTGGGCTCAATTTCAACTCTCATAGCAAATGGTCTGAATACTTATGTAAATAAGTTATTTCTGTTTTTTATTTAGTCATGGGGTATTGTGATGTCATTATGGGGTATTGTGATGTCATTATGGGGTATTGTGATGTCATTATGGGGTATTGTGATGTCATTATGGGGTATTGTGATGTCATTATGGGGTATTGTGTGTAGATTGATACATTTTAGAATGAGGCTGTAACTTAACAAAATGTGTAAAAAGGGTAATTGGTCTGAATACATTCTGAATGAGCACTGTACCCTACCTCCACCCTGCATCCTGTAGACTTGCCCCATAAACAGATGGAAAAACACAGCAGTGGTTAGTGGATGAGATTTAGAGGCCTCTCAGCCATGTCATGTAAACACACACATCCTGCTAAAACACTGCCCACTTTCACACTCAGCCTCGACGTCTGCGTTACACACCTCGGATAGGGATCACTGAGCTGTGTCAGCAGGTCAATCTGGTGACCTGGTTTAATGAAGGCCAGAGGACCACTCCAAGTGGACTGTTGATCACTGAGCTGTGTCAGCAGGTCAATCTGGTGACCTGGTTAAATGGCCAGAGGACCACTCCAAGTGGACTGTTGATCACTGAGCTGTGTCAGCAGGTCAATCTGGTGACCTGGTTAAATGGCCAGAGGACCACTCCAAGTGGACTGTTGATCGCCATTGAATCCCCAGGTGGTGAGGGTAGGCAACAACCTGTCTGCCTTGCTGATCCTCAACACTGGGGCCCCTCAGGGGTGTATGCTTAGTCCCCTCCTGTACTCCCTGTTCACCCACGACTGTGTGGCTAAACACGACTCCAACACCATCATTAGTCGTTAGGCCTGATCACTGAAAACGATGAGACAGCCAATAGGGAGGAGGTCAGAAACCTGGCAGTGTGATGCCAGGACAACAACCTCTCCCTCAATGTGAGCAAGACAAAGGAGATAATTGTGGACTACAGGAAAAGGAGGACTGAACAGGCGCCATTAACATATGTGGAGCGGTCGAGAGTTTCAAGTGCCTTTTTATGTATATATATTTTTGTATTGGTTTTCACGTGTTAGTAATGAAAACGTACCATTCATTTCATTAGATATAACAGATTCTGTTTTACGTATATTTTTGTATTGGTTTTCACGTGTTAGTAATGAAAACGTACCATTCATTTCATTAGATATAACAGATCCCGAAGGCCTAAGGGCCTATCTTACATGTCTCTTTTGGTTTGGTCAACCAATAGCGAAATCATGGTGTGACTTCCTGTCCGTTTCCATGACAGCGGCTCTAGGTTCTCCGTCGGACGGTGACGTCGTCGACCTGAAGGTGATGATGCGGCTGGGGGCGTTCAACGTCCTAGTGTGTGATCAGAACTGCAACATGGCTGACATCAAGATACAAGGTGCCGATGTAGACAGAACCCTCAGGGGCCCCGTACAGAACCCTCAGGGGCCCGTACAGAACCCTCAGGGCCCGTACAGAACCCTCAGGGCCCGTACAGAACCCTCAGGGGCCGTACAGAACCCTCAGGGGCCCGTACAGAACCCTCAGGGGCCCGTACAGAACCCTCAGGGGCCCGTACAGAACCCTCAGGGGCCCCGTACAGAACCCTCAGGGGCCCCGTACAGAACCCTCAGGGGCCCCGTACAGAACCCTCAGGGCCCCGTACAGAACCCTCAGGGCCCCGTACAGAACCCTCAGGGCCCCGTACAGAACCCTCAGGGCCCCGTACAGAACCCTCAGGGGCCCCGTACAGAACCCTCAGGGGCCCCGTACAGAACCCTCAGGGGGGCCGTACAGAACCCTCGGGGGCCGTACAGAACCCTCGGGGGCCCGTACAGAACCCTCGGGGGCCCGTACAGAACCCTCGGGGGCCCCGTACAGAACCCTCAGGGCCCCGTACAGAACCCTCAGGGCCCCGTACAGAACCCTCAGGGCCCCGTACAGAACCCTCAGGGCCCCGTACAGAACCCTCAGGGGCCCGTACAGAACCCTCAGGGGCCCGTACAGAACCCTCAGGGGCCCGTACAGAACCCTCAGGGCACCGTACAGAACCCTCAGGGCACCGTACAGAACCCTCAGGGCCCCGTACAGAACCCTCAGGGCCCGGTACAGAACCCTCAGGGCCCGTACAGAACCCTCAGGGCCCGTACAGAACCCTCAGGGGCCCGTACAGAACCCTCAGGGGCCCGTACAGAACCCTCAGGGGCCCGTACAGAACCCTCAGGGGCCCGTACAGAACCCTCAGGGGCCCGTACAGAACCCTCAGGGGCCCCGTACAGAACCCTCAGGGGCCCCGTACAGAACCCTCAGGGGCCCCGTACAGAACCCTCAGGGGCCCGTACAGAACCCTCAGGGGCCCGTACAGAACCCTCAGGGGCCCCGTACAGAACCCTCAGGGGCCCCGTACAGAACCCTCAGGGGCCCCGTACCCCTCAGGGGCCCCGTAACCCGTACAGAACCCTCAGGGGCCCAGAACCCTCAGGGCAGAACCCTCAGGGGCCCGTACAGAACCCTCAGGGCCCCGTACAGAACCCTCAGGGGCCCGTACAGAACCCTCAGGGGCCCGTACAGAACCCTCAGGGGCCCGTACAGAACCCTCAGGGGCCCGTACAGAACCCTCAGGGCCCCGTACAGAACCCTCAGGGGCCCGTACAGAACCCTCAGGGGCCCGTACAGAACCCTCAGGGGCCCGTACAGAACCCTCAGGGGCCCGTACAGAACCCTCAGGGGCCCCGTACAGAACCCTCAGGGGCCCGTACAGAACCCTCAGGGGCCCGTACAGAACCCTCAGGGGCCCGTACAGAACCCTCAGGGGCCCGTAGAACCCTCAGGGGCCCGTACAGAACCCTCAGGGGCCCGTACAGAACCCTCAGGGGCCCGTACAGAACCCTCAGGGGCCCGTACAGAACCCTCAGGGCCCCGTACAGAACCCTCAGGGGCCCGTACCCCTCAGGGGCCCGCCCTCAGGGGCCCGTACAGAACCCTCAGGGGCCCGTACAGAACCCTCAGGGGCCCGTACAGAACCCTCAGGGGCCCCGTACAGAACCCTCAGGGGCCCGTACAGAACCCTCAGGGGCCCCGTACAGAACCCTCAGGGGCCCGTACAGAACCCTCAGGGGCCCGTACAGAACCCTCAGGGGCCCCGTACAGAACCCTCAGGGCCCCGTACAGAACCCTCAGGGCCCCGTACAGAACCCTCAGGGCCCCGTACAGAACCCTCAGGGCCCCGTACAGAACCCTCAGGGCCCCGTACAGAACCCTCAGGGCCCCGTACAGAACCCTCAGGGCCCCGTACAGAACCCTCAGGGCCCCGTACAGAACCCTCAGGGGCCCGTACAGAACCCTCAGGGGCCCGTACAGAACCCTCAGGGGCCCGTACAGAACCCTCAGGGCCCGTACAGAACCCTCAGGGGCCCGTCAGAACCCTCAGGGCCCCGTACAGAACCCTCAGGGCCCCGTACAGAACCCTCAGGGGCCCCGTACAGAACCCTCAGGGCCCCGTACAGAACCCTCAGGGCCCCGTACAGAACCCTCAGGGCACCGTACAGAACCCTCAGGGGCCCGTACAGAACCCTCAGGGGCCCGTACAGAACCCTCAGGGCCCCGTACAGAACCCTCAGGGGCCCGTACAGAACCCTCAGGGGCCCGTACAGAACCCTCAGGGGCCCCGTACAGAACCCTCAGGGGCCCCGTACAGAACCCTCAGGGGCCTTTACAGAACCCTCAGGGGCCCGTACAGAACCCTCAGGGGCCCGTACAGAACCCTCAGGGGCCCCGTACAGAACCCTCAGGGGCCCCGTACAGAACCCTCAGGGGCCCGTACAGAACCCTCAGGGGCCCGTACAGAACCCTCAGGGGCCCGTACAGAACCCTCAGGGGCCCGTACAGAACCCTCAGGGGCCCGTACAGAACCCTCAGGGCCCCGTACAGAACCCTCAGGGCCCCGTACAGAACCCTCAGGGCACCGTACAGAACCCTCAGGGGCCCGTACAGAACCCTCAGGGGCCCGTACAGAACCCTCAGGGCCCCGTACAGAACCCTCAGGGGCCCGTACAGAACCCTCAGGGGCCCGTACAGAACCCTCAGGGGCCCGTACAGAACCCTCAGGGGCCCCGTACAGAACCCTCAGGGGCCCGTACAGAACCCTCAGGGGCCCGTACAGAACCCTCAGGGGCCCGAACCCTCAGGGCCAGAACCCTCAGGGGCCCCGTACAGAACCCTCAGGGGCCCCGTACAGAACCCTCAGGGGCCCGTACAGAACCCTCAGGGGAACCCAGGGGCCCGTACAGAACCCTCAGGGGCCCGTACAGAACCCTCAGGGGCCCGTACAGAACCCTCAGGGGCCCGTACAGAACCCTCAGGGGCCCGTACAGAACCCTCAGGGGCCCGTACAGAACCCTCAGGGGCCCGTACAGAACCCTCAGGGGCCCGTAAGAACCCTCAGGGGCCCGTACAGAACCCTCAGGGGCCCGTACAGAACCCTCAGGGGCCCGTACAGAACCCTCAGGGGCCCGTACAGAACCCTCAGGGGCCCGTACAGAACCCTCAGGGGCCCGTACAGAACCCTCAGGGGCCCGTACAGAACCCTCAGGGGCCCGTACAGAACCCTCAGGGGCCCCGTACAGAACCCTCAGGGGCCCCGTACAGAACCCTCAGGGGCCCGTACAGAACCCTCAGGGCCCCGTACAGAACCCTGTACAGAACCCTCAGGGACCCGTACAGAACCCTCAGGGGCCCCGTACAGAACCCTCAGGGCCCCCGTACAGAACCCTCAGGGCCCCGTACAGAACCCTCAGGGGCCCGTACAGAACCCTCAGGGGCCCGTACAGAACCCTCAGGGGCCCGTACAGAACCCTCAGGGCCCCGTACAGAACCCTCAGGGGCCCGTACAGAACCCTCAGGGGCCCGTAGAACCCTCAGGGGCCCGTACAGAACCCTCAGGGGCCCGTACAGAACCCTCAGGGCCCCGTACAGAACCCTCAGGGGCTCGTACAGAACCCTCAGGGGCCCGTACAGAACCCTCAGGGGCCCGTACAGAACCCTCAGGGGCCCGTACAGAACCCTCAGGGGCCCGTACAGAACCCTCAGGGGCCCAGTAAGAACCCTCAGGGGCCCGTACAGAACCCTCAGGGGCCCGTACAGAACCCTCAGGGGCCCGTACAGAACCCTCAGGGGGGGCCGCCCCTCAGGGCCCCGTACAGAACCCTGTACAGGGGACCCGTACAGAACCCTCAGGGGCCCCGTACAGAACCCTCAGGGCCCCCGTACAGAACCCTCAGGGCCCCGTACAGAACCCTCAGGGGCCCGTACAGAACCCTCAGGGGCCCGTACAGAACCCTCAGGGGCCCCGTACAGAACCCTCAGGGGCCCCGTACAGAACCCTCAGGGGCCCGTACAGAACCCTCAGGGGCCCGTACAGAACCCTCAGGGCCCCGTACAGAACCCTCAGGGCCCCGTACAGAACCCTCAGGGCCCCGTACAGAACCCTCAGGGGCCCGTACAGAACCCTCAGGGGCCCGTACAGAACCCTCAGGGGCCCGTACAGAACCCTCAGGGGCCCGTACAGAACCCTCAGGGGCCCGTACAGAACCCTCAGGGGCCCGTACAGAACCCTCAGGGGCCCCGTACAGAACCCTCAGGGGCCCGTACAGAACCCTCAGGGGCCCGTACAGAACCCTCAGGGGCCCCGTACAGAACCCTCAGGGGCCCGTACAGAACCCTCAGGGGCCCGTACAGAACCCTCAGGGGCCCGTACAGAACCCTCAGGGGCCCCGTACAGAACCCTCAGGGGCCCCGTACAGAACCCTCAGGGGCCCCGTACAGAACCCTCAGGGGCCCCGTACAGAACCCTCAGGGGCCCCGTACAGAACCCTCAGGGGCCCCGTACAGAACCCTCAGAGGCCCCGTACAGAACCCTCAGGGGCCCGTACAGAACCCTCAGGGGCCCGTACAGAACCCTCAGAGGCTACACAATGTTGTCTTTTATACAGCTACACTTACATTTGATTATCATCTAGGGCTTTCGGGATTTCAGCCAAAGTTTGGATATGATGAAAGTCCCAAAAATATTTTTTTTTGGGGGGGGGGGGGTTATTTAAGTGTCTTGTGCTTGTGTGGTTTGCTGTTGACCTTTTTCTGAATTGATGTTAGCATCAGATCAACATTTTATCTTGTTGTACAGGTTTCAATGGATCCCTCCTGATGCAAGGGCCTCAAACCCACATCTCTGCCCGCCTTCGGGATTTCATCGTCATTAATGTTGACCCAAAAGTATTCACAAAAGGTAAGTCGCGAAGTAAAACCACGAAAGATTTCAGTGACGGAGGGCGATGCGACAGTATATCATTCAACCCCGGTGAAATATTGCAGTTGAGTTTACCGGTTTGGTTCTCCGTTGCAGGCCATCTCTATCGTAGGAGACGAGGTGTTTAGTTTCAGTATGAGTCTGACCCCCAAGGCGACAGAGGGTGCCGGCTACGCAGACACCTCCAAGACGGACGGGAAGGTCCAGCTCAACGTGGGCTGTGTCCAAGTCGTCTACCTCCACAAGTTTGTCATGTCTTTGTTGGTGAGTCTCAGCGTGGGTACTGGAGTTGGTGTGTCTCAGCGTGGGTACTGGAGTTTGTCATGTCTTTGCTGGTGAGTCTCAGCATTGCTACTGGAGAAATCTCTGACAACGGTCTTGAGTATTTAAAACTGATCTTTGTATTTAAGTGTGCAGAGACTCTCTTTCTTCAGTTCCTGGGTTTTTTCAGGAATCCTGGTTGGATGATTCCCAGTTCAGCGATACCTTACTAATTTTGGGAATCCTGGTTGGATGATTCCCAGTTCAGCGATACCTTACTAATTTCAGGAATCATCTGACAGGGATTCCTGGGAAAACATGAGAAGTTTCCGGAAGTATAGCCGTCCTAGCTCGGTCTCCACTTTGATTCCTTCCTCGTACCCTTTCCGCTAAAGAACTTCACTCATCCGTGTTTTCCGTCTCTTTAGAATTTCAGCAACAATTTCCAGACGGCCAAAGACGCTTTGAGTGTGGCCACGGCCCAGGCAGCAGAGAAGGCGGCCTCCAGCATCAGGGACTTTGCCCAGAAGAGCTTCCGTCTCTCCATGGACATCAGGCTGAAGGCCCCTCTCATCATCATCCCTCAGTCCTCCACCTCACACAATGCACTGGAGGTGGACCTGGGGCTCATCACCGTGGGCAACAGCTTCTCTCTTCTTGCTGTGGAGGGATGTCCACTTCCTGCTGTCATTGACCACATGGACGTACAGCTCACACAGCTCAAACTGTCCAGGTCAGTGCATTCTGTTTAACACAGTTGTCTTTTGCTTCATCAGTGCAGAAGGCAAGGGTTTAATGCCTGGTCCCAGATCAGAAAGCAAGGGTTTAATGCCTGGTCCCAGATCAGAAAGCAACGGTTTAATGCCTGGTCCCAGATCAGAAAGCAAGGGTTTAATGCTTGGTCCCAGATCAGATAGTAACGGTTTAATGCCTGGTCCCAGATCAGATAGTAATGGCTTAATGCCTGGTCCCAGATCAGATAGTAACAGTTTAATGCCTGGTCCCAGATCAGAAAGCAAAGATTTAATGCCTGGTCCCAGATCTGTATGAACGCTATCCAACTCCTCTGACTACCGTTAGTTGTTAGAGTTGATTCTCAAAGAACCGTCTGACTACCGTTAGTTGTTAGAGTTGATTCTCAAAGAACCGTCTGACTACCGTTAGTTGTTAGATGGCCTGCTGGCTACAGTAGATGGCCTGCTGGCTACAGTAGATGGCCTGCTGGCTACAGTAGATGGCCTGCTGGCTACAGTAGATGGCCTGTTGGCTACAGTAGATGGCCTGCTGGCTACAGTAGATGGCCTGCTGGCTACAGTAGATGGCCTGCTGGCTACAGTAGATGGCCTGCTGGCTACAGTAGATGGCCTGCTGGCTACAGTACATGGCCTGTTGGCTACAGTAGATGGCCTGCTGGCTACAGTAGATGGCCTGCTGGCTACAGTAGATGGCCTGCTGGCTACAGTAGATGGCCTGTTGGCTACAGTACATGGCCTGCTGGCTACAGTAGATGGTCTGCTGGCTACAGTAGATGGTCTGCTGGCTACAGTAGATGGTCTGCTGGCTACAGTAGATGGTCTGCTGGCTACAGTAGATGGCCTGCTGGCTACAGTAGATGGTCTGCTGGCTACAGTAGATGGCCTGCTGGCTACAGTAGATGGCCTGCTGGCTACAGTAGATGGCCTGCTGGCTACAGTAGATGGCCTGCTGGCTACAGTAGATGGCCTGCTGGCTACAGTAGATGGTCTGCTGGCTACAGTAGATGGTCTGCTGGCTACAGTAGATGGCCTGCTGGCTACAGTAGATGGCCTGCTGGCTACAGTAGATGGTCTGCTGGCTACAGTAGATGGTCTGCTGGCTACAGTAGATGGTCTGTTGGCTACAGTACATGGCCTGCTGGCTACAGTAGATGGCCTGCTGGCTACAGTAGATGGCCTGCTGGCTACAGTAGATGGTCTGCTGGCTACAGTAGATGGTCTGCTGGCTACAGTAGATGGTCTGCTGGCTACAGTAGATGGTCTGCTGGCTACAGTAGATGGCCTGTTGGCTACAGTACATGGCCTGCTGGCTACAGTAGATGGTCTGCTGGCTACAGTAGATGGCCTGTTGGCTACAGTACATGGCCTGTTGGCTACAGTAGATGGCCTGCTGGCTACAGTAGATGGCCTGCTGGCTACAGTAGATGGCCTGCTGGCTACAGTAGATGGCCTGCTGGCTACAGTAGATGGCCTGCTGGCTACAGTAGATGGTCTGCTGGCTACAGTAGATGGCCTGCTGGCTACAGTAGATGGTCTGCTGGCTACAGTAGATGGCCTGCTGGCTACAGTAGATGGCCTGCTGGCTACAGTAGATGGCCTGCTGGCTACAGTAGATGGCCTGCTGGCTACAGTAGATGGCCTGCTGGCTACAGTAGATGGCCTGCTGGCTACAGTAGATGGTCTGCTGGCTACAGTAGATGGCCTGTTGGCTACAGTAGATGGCCTGCTGGCTACAGTAGATGGTCTGCTGGCTACAGTAGATGGCCTGCTGGCTACAGTAGATGGCCTGCTGGCTACAGTAGATGGCCTGCTGGCTACAGTAGATGGTCTGCTGGCTACAGTAGATGGCCTGCTGGCTACAGTAGATGGTCTGCTGGCTACAGTAGATGGTCTGCTGGCTACAGTAGATGGTCTGCTGGCTACAGTAGATGGTCTGCTGGCTACAGTAGATGGTCTGCTGGCTACAGTAGATGGTCTGCTGGCTACAGTAGATGGTCTGCTGGCTACAGTAGATGGCCTGCTGGCTACAGTAGATGGCCTGCTGGCTACAGTAGATGGTCTGCTGGCTACAGTACATGGCCTGTTGGCTACAGTACATGGCCTGCTGGCTACAGTAGATGGCCTGCTGGCTACAGTAGATGGTCTGCTGGCTACAGTAGATGGTCTGCTGGCTACAGTAGATGGTCTGCTGGCTACAGTAGATGGTCTGCTGGCTACAGTAGATGGTCTGCTGGCTACAGTAGATGGTCTGCTGGCTACAGTAGATGGTCTGCTGGCTACAGTAGATGGCCTGCTGGCTACAGTAGATGGTCTGCTGGCTACAGTAGATGGTCTGCTGGCTACAGTAGATGGCCTGTTGGCTACAGTACATGGCCTGCTGGCTACAGTAGATGGTCTGCTGGCTACAGTAGATGGTCTGCTGGCTACAGTAGATGGTCTGCTGGCTACAGTAGATGGTCTGCTGGCTACAGTAGATGGTCTGCTGGCTACAGTAGATGGCCTGCTGGCTACAGTAGATGGCCTGCTGGCTACAGTAGATGGTCTGCTGGCTACAGTAGATGGTCTGCTGGCTACAGTAGATGGTCTGCTGGCTACAGTAGATGGTCTGCTGGCTACAGTAGATGGCCTGCTGGCTACAGTAGATGGCCTGCTGGCTACAGTAGATGGTCTGCTGGCTACAGTAGATGGTCTGCTGGCTACAGTAGATGGTCTGCTGGCTACAGTAGATGGTCTGCTGGCTACAGTAGATGGCCTGCTGGCTACAGTAGATGGTCTGCTGGCTACAGTAGATGGTCTGCTGGCTACAGTAGATGGTGCTGCTGTACAGAGATGGTCTGCTGGCTACAGTAGATGGTCTGCTGGCTACAGTAGATGGTCTGCTGGCTACAGTAGATGGCCTGCTGGCTACAGTAGATGGTCTGCTGGCTACAGTAGATGGCCTGCTGGCTACAGTAGATGGTCTGCTGGCTACAGTAGATGGCCTGCTGGCTACAGTAGATGGCCTGCTGGCTACAGTAGATGGCCTGCTGGCTACAGTAGATGGTCTGCTGGCTACAGTAGATGGTCTGCTGGCTACAGTAGATGGTCTGCTGGCTACAGTAGATGGCCTGCTGGCTACAGTAGATGGTCTGCTGGCTACAGTAGATGGTCTGCTGGCTACAGTAGATGGTCTGCTGGCTACAGTAGATGGTCTGCTGGCTACAGTAGATGGTCTGCTGGCTACAGTAGATGGTCTGCTGGCTACAGTAGATGGCCTGTTGGCTACAGTAGATGGTCTGCTGGCTACAGTAGATGGTCTGCTGGCTACAGTAGATGGTCTGCTGGCTACAGTAGATGGTCTGCTGGCTACATCCCTGGGTTGTTACAGGAATGGTATGAAAGTCTGGATACCACCCTAATACTGTAGCTAAATAAGCAAGTTGTCTAACTATCCTTGTCTGTAATTTAGCTTTCTCTCGTTAGGATTTACATGGAACAAGACTCTCAGCCCAGTACTGAGCTGCTGGAGCCTGTCAACCTGCTCCTAACAGTGAAGAGGAACCTGGCTGCAGCATGGTACCAGAAGATGGCCGCCGTAGAGGTAGAGGGAGACCTCAAGCCCATGAAGGTAGGAGCTAACAGGAACCATAGAGGTAGAGGGAGACCTCAAGCCCATGAAGGTAGGAGCTAACAGGAACCATAGAGGTAGAGGGAGACCATGAAGGTAGGAGCTAACAGGAACCATAGAGGTAGAGGGAGACCTCAAGCCTATGAAGGTAGGAGCTAACAGGAACCATAGAGGTAGAGGG
Organism: Oncorhynchus gorbuscha; assembly: GCF_021184085.1. Taxonomy (NCBI): domain Eukaryota; kingdom Metazoa; phylum Chordata; class Actinopteri; order Salmoniformes; family Salmonidae; genus Oncorhynchus; species Oncorhynchus gorbuscha. The sequence continues at coordinate 156,340 of NW_025745960.1, read as the reverse complement.
AGACCTCAAGCCTATGAAGGTAGGAGCTAACAGGAACCATAGAGGTAGAGGGAGACCTCAAGCCCATGAAGGTAGGAGCTAACAGGAACCATAGAGGTAGAGGGAGACCTCAAGCCCATGAAGGTAGGAGCTAACAGGAACCATAGAGGTAGAGGGAGACCATGAAGGTAGGAGCTAACAGGAACCATAGAGTTAGAGGGAGACCATGAAGGTAGGAGCTAACAGGAACCATAGAGGTAGAGGGAGACCTCAAGCCCATGAAGGTAGGAGCTAACAGGAACCATAGAGGTAGAGGGAGACCTCAAGCCCATGAAGGTAGGAGCTAACAGGAACCATAGAGGTAGAGGGAGACCATGAAGGTAGGAGCTAACAGGAACCATAGAGGTAGAGGGAGACCTCAAGCCCATGAAGGTAGGAGCTAACAGGAACCATGGAGGTAGAGGGAGACCTCAAGCCCATGAAGGTAGGAGCTAACAGGAACCATAGAGGTAGAGGGAGACCTCAAGCCTATGAAGGTAGGAGCTAACAGGAACCATAGAGGTAGAGGGGAGACCTCAAGCCCATGAAGGTAGGAGCTAACAGGAACCATAGAGGTAGAGGGAGACCTCAAGCCCATGAAGGTAGGAGCTAACAGGAACCATAGAGGTAGAGGGAGACCATGAAGGTAGGAGCTAACAGGAACCATAGAGGTAGAGGGAGACCTCAAGCCCATGAAGGTAGGAGCTAACAGGAACCATAGAGGTAGACAGAGATCATGAAGGTAGGAGCTAACAGGAATCACCATAGAGGTAGATAGAGACCCACAGCCCATGAAGGTAGGAGCTAACAGGAACCATAGAGGTAGAGGGAGACCTACAGCCCATGAAGGTAGGAGCTAACAGGAATCACCATAGAGGTAGAGGGAGACCTCAAGCCCATGAAGGTAGGAGATAACAGGAACCGTAGAGGTAGACAGACCATGGAGGTAGGAGCTAACAGGAACCATAGAGGTAGAGGGAGACCTCAAGCCTATGAAGGTAGGAGTTAACAGGAACCACCATAGAGGTAGACAGAGATCATGAAGGTAGGAGATAACAGGAACCACCATAGAGGTAGACAGAGATCATGAAGGTAGGAGATAACAGGAACCACCATAGAGGTAGATAGAGACCCACAGCCCACGAAGGTAGGAGATAGATAACAGTAACTACAATCATGTCTTTCCCTCGAAAGGAGTGGTTAGATAAAGATCTGTTTTGATACCAAGATGTTTGTATTGTAGCAGAGAAGTTGATGGAAGTTATCTTTACTCGTGTAGTAATGTCACCCTCTCTGATACCTGAAATAACTATTTCCTTCAAGTCATAATAGCTGAGCGTTCATGATTTAGTCATATTGATGGTTGACCTCTGGTTCGAGAATGGTATTGGTAAGTTGTGCAATATCGTCACCTTCCTTTAGACTTGAAGTAGCTTCGTCCCTTAAACCATAACAGCCGAGCATTGATGATTTAGTCACACTAACTAACTTCTGACTTCTGCTTGCAAGCCTGGTTTGGAATGTAAGGTACTTGATACAGTCCTCTAGGGTTTGACAGTAAGATAATCAAGGCCGGTAGCCTAGCGATTAAGAGCGTTGGGCCCAGTAACCGAAAGGTCGCTGGTGTAAATCCCGGAGCTGACTAGATCCACGTGCCCTTGAGCAAGGCACTTAACCCTAATTGCTCCTGTAAGTCTCTCGGGATAAGGGTGTCTGCTAAATGACTAAAATGTGAAATTGCCAGCGGAATTAGCAACGTTAGCATTAGCAAGGCAACATTAGCTTTAGCTATAGCAACATTAGCATTAGCAAAGGCAACATTAGCTTTACCTATAGCAACATTAGCCGTAGCAAAGGCCACATTATCATTATCAACATTAGCATTAGCAAAGCCAACATTAGCTTTACCTATAGCAACATTAGCAGTAGCAAAGTTAGCATTAGAAACATTAGCATTAGCAAAGCCAACATTAGCTTTACCTATAGCAACATTAGCATTAGCAAAGGCAACATTAGCTTTACCTATAGTGACATTAGCATTAGGCCTAACAAAGTTGCTTTACAGTGTAACGAATGCCCTGCTTCACATAAAAATCATATGATTCATATGAATCGATTCTTTTAGACCCTTGTTTTTGATTAAACTAATGATTCACTTTGCCGTTGTAGTAGTTGGGATTCGGTTCAATCTACTGTTCAATCCTATACGTCTCCTGTCTGTCCTCGAGTTGTTTTGAGGCTCCTCTAGTTATCAGCAGCATTAGCATTAGCTACAGCTCCATCCTACACGTCTCCTGTCTGTCCTCGAGTTATTTAGAGGCTCCTCTAGTTATCAGCAGCATTAGCTACAGCTCCATCCTACACGTCTCCTGTCTGTCCTCGAGTTATTTAGATGCTCCTTTAGTTATCAGCTAGTGGGAGACGTGTTAAATATAGAATGCAAGCTGAGGCAGTTGATTATAGTCAGAATGGGTCTGATTACTTTAGTGGGCTGCTATATATATTTCAGTGGCAGGGTAGCCTAGTGATTAAGAGCGTTGGACTAGTAACCGGAAGGTTGCAAGTTCAAACCCCCGAGCTGACAAGGTACAAATCTGTCGTTCTGCCCCTGAACAGGCAGGTAACCCACTGTTCCTAGGCCGTCATTGAAAATAAGAATTTGTTCTTAACTGACTTGCCTGGTTAAATAAAGGTAAAATAAAAAAAAATAAAAAAAAATAAAAATATATTTCAGCTATCACTTCAATTTTTCAAAAAATGTGACTATGACTGTCATTCCAAAAACATTATACCAAATGACTAAAATGTCGTGCTGATGTCACTAAATAAGATTGATTTGTATTTTTACAAGGCGTTCAAAATTGTGTATATTTTAAATATAATTTTTTATTTTATCTGCTCGCTCACCTCACTTTTCAAAATCCGTTAAACAGTAAATCGACTTTGTATTACCTTATGCCGTGTTCAACAAACATTGCCGCGATTTCGTCTGTCAATGGTGAGAATGGTTCTTGCTTCCGATCTCCGAGCAAGTGAACGCTCCCAAGTCATTCCTCCGAATTAGCAAGATGTTCCTCCGATCACGCCAAAATGATGTGAACGCGGAAATAGCTACAGAATTATTGGCTTTAGCAACATTAGCATTAGCTACAGCTCCATCCTATATGTCTCCTGTCTGTCCTCAAGTTAATTCGGGCTCCTCTACTTATCAGCTGCATTAGCATTAGCATTAGCATTAGCTACAGCTACGTCCTCTCTGTTCTTGTGTCTCTTCAGGTTAACTAGTATTAGTGACATTAGCATTAGCAACCATTAGCTACAGCTACATCCTCTCTGTGCTTGTCTCTTCAGGTTAACTAGTATTAGTGACATTAGCAACCATTAGCATTAGCTACAGCCACATCCTCTCTGATCTTGTCTCTTCAGGTTAACTAGCATTAGCAACCATTAGCTACAGCTACATCCTCTCTGTGCTTGTGTCTCTTCAGGTGAACTAGTATTAGTGACATTAGCATTAGCTACATATCCTCTCTGTCGTCTGTTCTCCCCAGGTTGCCCTGAGTCAGGACGACCTAACAGTTCTGTTGAGGATCCTGATGGAGAACATTGGAGAAGCCAGCGGTCTGCAGCCAGACCAACACCCTAGCCCCGACACGACAGCCCTGACACACAAGACCACGCCGATGCTCAAAACAGACTACGCCAAAGGTCAGAGGTCATGTGTGTAATGTTATCGACGTGAGTCCCGAGCGCGTTAATTCTTCTGAGCACGTTTCTGTTCTGTCGTCGTTCCTTCAGACGGTGTAGAGAACACGGTTGAACTTCCAGAACGACAGGAAGAAGAGGAACCCCTCGAAACCATGACGTTTATCTTCAACATAGAGTCCCTGGGACTGGTCCTGTACAGCAATGACCCGAAACAGGTACGTATCTATAGGTGATGTAGCCCGGTCTCAGTTCTAATGACCCGAAACAGGTACGTATCTATAGGTGATGTAGCCCGGTCTCAGTTCTAATGACCCGAAACAGGTACGTACCTATAGGTGATGTAGCCCAGTCTCAGTTCTAATGACCCGAAACAGGTACGTACCTATAGGTGATGTAGCCCGGTCTCACTAAACAGGTATGTATCTATAGGTGATGTAGCCCAGTCTCACTAAACAGGTATGTATCTATAGGTGATGTAGCCCAGTCTCACTAAACAGGTATGTACCTATAGGTGATGTAGCCCAGTCTCACTAAACAGGTATGTACCTATAGGTGATGTAGCCCAGTCTCACTAAACAGGTATGTACCTATAGGTGATGTAGCCCAGTCTCACTAAACAGGTACGTATCTATAGGTGATGTAGCCCAGTCTCACTAAACAGGTACGTATCTATAGGTGATGTAGCCCAGTCTCACTAAACAGGTACGTATCTATAGGTGATGTAGCCCAGTCTCAGTTCTAATGACCCGAAACAGGTACGTATCTATAGGTGATGTAGCCCAGTCCCACTAAACAGGTACGTATCTATAGGTGATGTAGCCCAGTCCCACTAAACAGGTACGTATCTATAGGTGATGTAGCCCAGTCTCACTAAACAGGTACGTACCTATAGGTGATGTAGCCCAGTCTCACTAAACAGGTACGTATCTATAGGTGATGTAGCCCAGTCTCACTAAACAGGTACGTATCTATAGGTGATGTAGCCCAGTCTCACTAAACAGGTACGTATCTATAGGTGATGTAGCCCAGTCTCACTAAACAGGTACGTATCTATAGGTGATGTAGCCCAGTCTCACTAAACAGGTATTTATCTATAGGTGATGTAGCCCAGTCTCACTAAACAGGTACGTACCTATAGGTGATGTAGCCCAGTCTCACTAAACAGGTACGTACCTATAGGAGATGTAGCCCAGTCTCACTAAACAGGTACGTATCTATAGGTGATGTAGCCCAGTCTCACTAAACAGGTACGTATCTATAGGTGATGTAGCCCAGTCTCACTAAACAGGTATGTATCTCTAGGTGATGTAGCCCAGTCTCACTAAACAGGTATGTACCTATAGGTGATGTAGCCCAGTCTCACTAAACAGGTACGTATCTATAGGTGATGTAGCCCAGTCTCACTAAACAGGTACGTATCTATAGGTGATGTAGCCCAGTCTCACTAAACAGGTACGTATCTATAGGTGATGTAGCCCAGTCTCACTTAACAGGTACGTACCTATAGGTGATGTAGCCCAGTCTCACTAAACAGGTATGTATCTATAGGTGATGTAGCCCAGTCTCACTAAACAGGTACGTATCTATAGGTGATGTAGCCCAGTCTCACTAAACAGGTACGTATCTATAGGTGATGTAGCCCAGTCTCACTAAACAGGTATGTATCTATAGGTGATATAGCCCAGTCTCACTAAACAGGTACGTATCTATAGGTGATGTAGCCCAGTCTCACTTAACAGGTACGTATCTATAGGTGATGTAGCCCAGTCTCACTAAACAGGTACGTATCTATAGGTGATGTAGCCCAGTCATTACTGTCCAAAATGACTCTGGTAATGACTCTGTGGTAATGACTCTGTGGTAATGACTCTGTGGTAATGACTCTGTGGTAATGACTCTGTGGTAATGACTCTGTGGTAATGACTCTGTGGTAATGACTCTGTGGTAATGACTCTGTGGTAATGACCTTGTAATGACTCTAGGCAGTGGTCTGCTGATTGGTTAATGGACAGATTGTAATGACTCTAGGTAGTGGTCTGCTGATTGGTTAATGGACAGATTGTAATGACTCTAGGTAGTGGTCTGCTGATTGGTTAATGGACAGATTGTAATGACTCTAGGTAGTGGTCTGCTGATTGGTTAATGGACAGATTGTAATGACTCTAGGTAGGGGTCTGCTGATTGGTTAATGGACAGATTGTAATGACTCTAGGTAGGGGTCTGCTGATTGGTTAATGGACAGATTGTAATGACTCTAGGTAGTGGTCTGCTGATTGGTTAATGGACAGATTGTAATGACTCTAGGTAGGGGTCTGCTGATTGGTTAATGGACAGATTGAATGTCTTTGTTTCCCCATTTCCAAGGTATCGGCTGTGTCTCAACACCAGGAGAGGCTGTGTCTGGGGGAGTTGACCTTTCACCTGATGAAGGCTTCAGGGAAGATGTTTAATAACGGGTCCATGGAGGTCTCTACCATCCTCACAGCCTGCACCCTGGACGACATGAGGACAGGCGTACAGAGAGTTACCTCACGGTGAGTCTCGCCCCACCAGGCGTCACACCATGTTGTCGTTGGGAGAGTTACGGCTGGGGTGGAGGCTACCTCAGGTTAAACTCCTGAATTATACTGCTGGGTTGTGTTCTGTACAGTACCAGTCAGGTCGGTCTCAATACTACTGGGTTGTGTTCTGCATAGTACCAGTCGATCTCAATACTACTGGGTTGTGTTCTGCATAGTACCAGGCGATCTCAATACTACTGGGTTGTGTTCTGCATAGTACCAGTCGATCTCAATACTACTGGGTTGTGTTCTGCATAGTACCAGTCGGGTCGGTCTCAATACTACTGGGTTGTGTTCTGTACCAGTCGGGTCAGTCTCAATTCTACTGGGTTGTGTTCTGTATAGTACCAGTCGGGTCAGTCTCAATACTACTGGGTTATGTTCTGTACCAGTCTGGTCGGTCTCAATACTACTGGGTTGTGTTCTGTACCAGTCGATCTCAATACTACTGGGTTGTGTTCTGTGTAGTACCAGTCGGGTCGGTCTCAATGTATCGATTGTTGTATTGATTGATTGTGATATGTAACCTCACGTTTGCCCAAACCCCTCAGGATGCTGGGTAAGCGTGACGAGGCGAGCGAGGAAGCCATGATAGACGTGGCGTACACGCAGAGCGCCGGCGAGCGCCAGGTGGTGGCGGTGGTACAGAAGCTCTATCTGTGTGCCAGCGTTGAGTTTCTCATGGCAGTGGCAGACTTCTTCATCCAGGCCCTGCCCCAGAGCTCCGCCCAGGACGTGCCCACTAACACCAAGCTAGCCCTGCCAGGCCTGGCCAAGACCTCCCAGCCACCCCAGCTTCGGGATAGAGCCAACACTGACCCCAGAACAGGTAAGGGGAGAGAGAGAGAGAGAGAGAGGGGGGAGATAAATGACAACCAGAAAACTATACAGCCGTTCAATGCTCATAGGATTTCCTTTTGGTGTGGAGTGATGGCGTTGTATTGTGATGGCAACAGTGTTTTGGTGTGGAGTGATGGCTACAGTGTTTTGGTGTAGAGTGATGGTAATGTATTGAGATGGTTACAGTGTTTTGGTGTAGAGTGGATGGTGTTGTATTGTGATGGCTACAGTGTTTTGGTGTGGAGTGATGGTGTTGTATTGTGATGGCTACAGTGTTTTGGTGTGGAGTGATGGTGTTGTATTGTGATGGCTACAGTGTTTTGGTGTGGAGTGATGGTATTGTATTGTGATGGCTACAGTGTTTTGGTGTGGAGTGATGGTATTGTATTGTGATGGTTACAATGTTTTGGTGTGGAGTGATGGTATTGTATTGTGATGGTTACAGTGTTTTGGTGTGGAGTGATGGTTTTGTATTGTGATGGCTACAGTGTTTTGGTGTGGAGTGATGGTATTGTATTGTGATGGCTACAGTGTTTTGGTGTGGAGTGATGGTGTTGTATTGTGATGGCTACAGTGTTTTGGTGTGGAGTGATGGTATTGTATTGTGATGGTTACAATGTTTTGGTGTGGAGTGATGGTATTGTATTGTGATGGTTACAGTGTTTTGATGTGGAGTGATGGCTACAGTGTTTTGGTGTGGAGTGATGGTATTGTGATGGCTACAGGGTTTTGGTGTGGAGTGATGGTAATTGTGATGGCTACAGTGTTTTGGTGTGGAGTGATGGTATTGTGATGGCTACAGTGTTTTGGTGTAGAGTGATGGTATTGTATTGTGATGGCTACAGTGTTTTGGTGTGGAGTGATGGTATTGTATTGTGATGGATACAGTGTTTTGGTGTGGAATGATGGTATTGTATAGTGATGGCTACAGTGTTTTGGTGTGGAGTGATGGTATTGTATTGTGATGGCTACAGTGTTTTGGTGTGGAGTGATGGCTACAGTGTTTTGGTGTGGAGTGATGGTATTGTGATGGCTACAGTGTTTTGGTGTGGAGTGATGCTATTGTAATGGCTACAGTGTTTTGGTGTGGAGTGATGGTATTGTGATGGCTCCAGTGTTTTGGTGTGGAGTGATGGTAATTGTGATGGCTACAGTGTTTTGGTGTGGAGTGATGGTATTGTGATGGCTACAGTGTTTTGGTGTGGAGTGATGGTATGGTATTGTGATGGCTACAGTGTTTTGGTGTGGAGTGATGGTATTTTGATGGCTACAGTGTTTTGGTGTAGAGTGATGGTGTTGTATTGTGATGGCTACAGTGTTTTGGTATGGAGTGATGGTATTGTGATGGCTACAGTGTTTTGGTGTAGAGTGATGGTGTTGTATTGTGATGGCTACAGTGTTTTGGTGTGGAGTGATGGTGTTGTATAGTGATGGCTACAGTGTTTTGGTGTGGAGTGATGGTATTGTATAGTGATGGCTACAGTGTTTTGGTGTGGAGTGATGGTATTGTATAGTGATGGCTGCAGTGTTTTGGTGTGGAGTGATGGTATTGTGATGGCTACAGTGTTTTGGTGTGGAGTGATGGTATTGTGATGGCTACAGTGTTTTGGTGTGGAGTGATGGTATTGTGATGGCTACAGTCTTTTGGTGTGGAGTGATGGTATTGTATTGTGATGGCTACAGTGTTTTGGTGTGGAGTGATGGTATTGTATTGTGATGGCTACTGTGTGTTGGTGTGGAGTGATGTTATTGTGATGGCTACAGTGTGTTGGTGTGAAGTGATGGTATTGAATAGTGATGGCTGCAGTGTTTTGGTATGGAGTGATGGTATTGTATAGTGATGGCTACAGTGTTTTGGTATGGAGTGATGGTATTGTGATGGCTACAGTGTGTTGGTATGGAGTGATGGTATTGTGATGGCTACAGTGTGTTGGTGTGGAGTGATGGTATTGTGATGGCTACAGTGTGTTGGTGTGGAGTGATGGTATTGTATAGTGATGGCTACAGTGTTTTGGTGTGGAGTGATGGTATTGTGATGGCTACAGTGTTTTGATGTGGAGTGATGGTATTGTGATGGCTACAGTCTTTTGGTGTGGAGTGATGGTATTGTATTGTGATGGCTACAGTGTTTTGGTGTGGAGTGATGGTATTGTGATGGCTGCAGTGTTTTGGTGTGGAGTGATGGTATTGTGATGGCTGCAGTGTTTTGGTGTGGAGTGATGGTATTGTGATGGCTGCAGTGTTTTGGTGTGGAGTGATGGTATTGTGATGGCTACAGTGTTTTGGTGTGGAGTGATGGTATTGTGATGGCTACAGTGTTTTGGTGTGGAGTGATGGTATTGTGATGGCTGCAGTGTTTTGGTGTGGAGTGATTAGGATATGTTTGGTGGTGAGGTGATGTTCCTCCTCTCTCTCTACCCTCCATACCCAATATTAGGATATGTTTGGTGGTGAGGTGATGTTCCTCCTCTCTCTCTCTGCCCTCCATACCCAATATTAGGATATGTTTGGTGGTGGGGTGATGTTCCTCCCCTCCTCTCTACCCTCCATACACAATATTAGGATATGTTTGGTGGTGGGGTGATGTTCCTCCCCTCCTCTCTCTCTCTACCCTCCATACACAATATTAGGATATGTTTGGTGGTGAGGTGATGTTCCTCCTCTCTCTCTCTGCCCTCCATACCCAATATTAGGATATGTTTGGTGGTGGGGTGATGTTCCTCCCCTCCTCTCTCTCTCTACCCTCCATACCCAATATTAGGATATGTTTGGTGGTGAGGTGATGTTTCTCCGCTCCTCTCTCTCTACCCTCCATACCCAATATTAGGATATGTTTGGTGGTGAGGTGATGTTTCTCCCCTCCTCTCTCTCTACCCTCCATACCCAATATTAGGATATGTTTGGTGGTGGGGTGATGTTCCTCCCCTCCTCTGTCCCCTCCATACCCAATATTAGGATATGTTTGGTGGTGGGGTGATGTTCCTCCCCTCCTCTCTCTCTCTGCCCTCCATACCCAATATTAGGATATGTTTGGTGGTGGGGTGATGTTTCTCCTCTCTCTCTACCCTCCATACCCAATATTAGGATATGTTTGGTGGTGAGGTGATGTTCCTCCCCTCCTCTGTCCCCTCCATACCCAATATTAGGATATGTTTGGTGGTGGGGTGATGTTCCTCCCCTCCTCTCTCTCTCTGCCCTCCATACCCAATATTAGGATATGTTTGGTGGTGGGGTGATGTTTCTCCTCTCTCTACCCTCCATACCCAATATTAGGATATGTTTGGTGGTGGGGTGATGTTCCTCCCCTCCTCTCTACCCTCCATACCCAATATTAGGATATGTTTGGTGGTGAGGTGATGTTCCTCCCCCTCCTCTCTACCCTCCATACCCAATATTAGGATATGTTTGGTGGTGGGGTGATGTTCCTCCCCTCCTCTCTCTCTACCCTCCATACCCAATATTAGGATATGTTTGGTGGTGGGGTGATGTTCCTCCCCTCCTCTCTACCCTCCATACCCAATATTAGGATATGTTTGGTGGTGAGGTGATGTTCCTCCCCCTCCTCTCTACCCTCCATACCCAATATTAGGATATGTTTGGTGGTGAGGTGATGTTTCTCCCCTCCTCTCTCTCTACCCTCCATACCCAATATTAGGATATGTTTGGTGGTGGGGTGATGTTTCTCCCCTCCTCTCTCTCTCTCTCTCTACCCTCCATACCCAATATTAGGATATGTTTGGTGGTGAGGTGATGTTCCTCCTCTCCTCTCTCTCTACCCTCCATACCCAATATTAGGATATGTTTGGTGGTGGGGTGATGTTCCTCCCCTCCTCTCTCCCCCAGGCTCCAGTCCCAGGACCAAGCTGCGTGCAGTCATACTAGACCCAGAGGTGGTGTTTGTGGCTAACCTGATGAGAGCCGACGCTCCGGCGCTGGTTGCCTCCTTCCAATGTGACTTCAGTCTGATGCTAGAGCCTGGGGGAGGGCCCCTTGGGGGAGGGCCCCCTGGGGGAGGGCCCGGGGCCCCTGGGGGACAAAGCATGACGGCCAACCTCAGAGAGCTCAAAGTTCTGGCCTGTCCCTTCATCAGGACCAATGAGACCAAGGTGGTCACTACGGTGAGCATAAAATAGCTTTAATAGAGACGTTTTTTTGAAGACCCTCGACACTGCATCTAATGTCACTACTGTGAAGCATCAGCTGGGATAGAAGCATGATTCAAAGCTATTTCCTATTGCCTTTTTAATACGTTTTCCTTGAAAGTATATTTGAATTGAATCCAACTCCCTAAATGCTTCTTTCTCATTGGTCTTCAGGTGCTACGTCCGTGTTCTGTCTTCCTGGAAACCAAAACCCACCCCAACCAACCGCTTTCCGGCTGTGTGACTGTGGAGGAAGTCATTATCAAAGTAGGTTGCATCCTTACATAAAAAGTTATGGCAGAGTGTACCAATGTGCTCTGAGTACCAATACCAATGTGCTCTGAGTACCAATACCAATGTGCTCTGAGTACCAATACCAATGTGCTCTGAGTACCAATACCAATGTGCTCTGAGTACCAATACCAATGTGCTCTGAGTACCAATACCAATGTGCTCTGAGTACCAATACCAATGTGCTCTGAGTACCAATACCAATGTGCTCTGAGTACCAATACCAATGTGCTCTGAGTAGGAGGTCTTCACGGGTCCAAATGGACCTGGGGCTTTCCCACCCGGACTTCATTTGCATAAATAATAAACATTTATTTACAATAGACTAATATCTGCCGTAGCTAGGTTATTTATCATCAAATATGATTACGTAATACTTGGCTTGGACTGCATCAAACCAGGACGAGAAGTTAGCTAGCTTGGCTAACTGAGGCGGCATCAAACCAGGACGAGAAGTTAACGTTAGCTAGGCTAACTGAGGCTGCGTCAAACCAGGACGAGAAGTTAACGTTAGCTAGGCTAACTGAGGCGGCGTCAAACCAGGACGAGAAGTTAACGTTAGCTTAGCTAGGCTAACTGAGGCGGCGTCAAACCAGGACGAGAAGTTAACGTTAGCTTAGCTAGGCTAACTGAGGCGGCGTCAAACCAGGACGAGAAGTTAACGTTAGCTTAGCTAGGCTAACTGAGGCGGCGTCAAACCAGGACGAGAAGTTAACGTTAGCTTAGCTAGGCTAACTGATGCGGCATCAAAGCAGGTCGAGAAGTTAACGTTAGCTTAGCTAGGCTAACTGAGGCGGCATCAAACCAGGACAAGAAGCTGACGTGGGTCGCTGTAGCCTACCTGTTGACTCCGGGTCGCTGAGAGACCCGTGACATATAACCCGAGACCCGTGACATATACCCGAGACCCGTGACATTATTTTGAGTTCTGGATCCGGGCCCTCTCAGGTATTCGGGTACAGGTGGATCCATAAAGACCTCTAGCTCCGAGTACTCGGGAGGGAGAAATGGTTTGAATTATTGAACCGCCTCATGCACTGAGAGGCTTCTTCTGAACATAGACGTCAATCGAGATCGTCATTTGCGATCGAGATTTTCAATTGATCATCACACACAAGAATCCCGCTGACTTTCTTCCGAATTAAATAAAGGATAGAAAAAAGTAGAAAAGAAATACCTGACACGCTCTTCCCTTCCCTCTCTCAGATCTCCCCTGTCATCCTGAACACAGTGAGGACCATCACGGCAGCCATGACGGCGAAGCCCAAAGACGAGGCAGCAGAGGAGGAGAAGACCGAGGTCGGCAACCTGTGGTCCACCATGAACATCTACGCCTGCAACTACTGGTTCCTGGGAGTGGACTCTGCCAGCGAGGTATAGATACCACTATAGATAGGTATAGGTACTACTATAGATAGGTATAGATACTACTATAGATAGGTATAGATACTACTATAGATAGGTATAGATACTACTATAGATAGGTATAGGTACTACTATAGATAGGTATAGGTACTACTATAGATAGGTATAGATACTACTATAGACAGGTATAGATACTACTATAGATAGGTATAGATACTACTATAGATAGGTAGAGATACTACTATAGATAGGTATAGGTACTACTATAGATAGGTATAGGTACTACTATAGATAGGTATAGATACTACTATAGACAGGTATAGATACTATTATAGATAGGTATAGATACTACTATAGATAGGTATAGATACTACGGTTGGGGTTTGATTCCATTTAAATGCCAGTCAATACGGGAAGTACAGAAAAATCGGAAAAGGAATTTAGTTTACATTCTGAATTGACTGGAATTTAAATTGAATACCTCTTTAATATGTTCTATTGAGGTCTAGAACCTTCTGTCCCTATAAAATAACCTTCTGTGCCTTCTGTCTCTATACAAGAACCTTCTGTCTCTATACAAGAACCTTCTGTCTCAATACAAGAACCTTCTGTGTCTTCTGTCCCTATACAAGAACCTTCTGTCTCTATACAAGGACCTTCTGTCCCTATACAAGAACCTTCTGTCTCTATACAAGAACCTTCTGTCTCTATACAAGAACCTTCTGTCCCGATACAAGAACCTTCTGTCCCGATACAAGAACCTTCTGTCCCTATACAAGAACCTTCTGTCCCTATACAAGAACCTTCTGTCTCTATACAAGAACCTTCTGTCCCTATACAATAACCTTCTGTCCCTATCTGTCGCTATACAAGAACCTTCTGTCCTCCCAGGAACATTTGGGCTCTCCGTTTACCTCCACTATGCACCTTTTGTTGTTGTATTCTCTACCTACAAATGACATTAAACCTAAACATGACTTTCCCATCCAGGTGACGGAGAGTTTCAGTGACCAGGACGGCCGTAACTTTGGGGAGAGTTTCAAGGTGGATGTGAAGGTTATTCAGGTGACCATGGAGTCTGGTCTGGGCCACAGGACGGTCCCCCTGCTGCTGGCTGAGAGCTCTCTGTCTGGGACGGCCAAGAACTGGTCCTCCCTCCTCTACCTCTGCTCTGACATGACCCTGGAGGTGAGGACTGGAGCTTTTTTACACTACTCTCAAGTATCATCCTAATGGACGTCCTCTTCCTGTACGTACAGGAGCTTGTCATGTGGTGTTTTTGTAGGAAGTCAGTAGGCAGACAAACAGCTGTTCTTTGGTCTTTGTGAATGACCTACTGATGTAGGGACACTTGTTATCTTTGGTATTCATGTGTGTATTGGGCTCCCGTGTGGCTCAGCGGTCTAAAGGAACTGCATCTCAGTGCAAGAGGGAGCCAGCGTCGTCCGGTTCTGGCCCGGGGTAGGCCCGTAGGGCGGCGCACAGTTGGCCCAGCGTCGTCCGGGTCTGGCCCGGGGTAGGCCCGTAGGGCGGCACACAGTTGGTCCAGCGTCGTCCGGGTCTGGCCCGGGGTAGGCCCGTAGGGCGGCACACAGTTGGCCCAGCGTCGTCCGGGTCAGGCCCGGGGTGGGCCCGTAGGGCGGCGCACAGTTGGCCCAGCGTCGTCCGGGACTGGCCCGGAGGTAGGCCCCCGGGCGGCACACAGTTGGCCCAGCGTCGTCCGGGTCTGGCCCAGGGTAGGCCCGCCATTGTAAATAACAATTAGTTCTTAACTGACTTGCCTAGTTAAATAAAGGTTAAATAAAAAATAAACATTTTGACTACCTGTGTTTTTTGAATTTCATTATCAATAAAATGTGTTGATTGAAATTGATGTAAATGTGATGGATGCTGATTTTGACAGTGTGTGAATATGTTGACAGGTGAACTACTTCAATGAGACCCATGCTGTCTGGGAACCGCTGATAGAGAGAGTGGAGGACGGCAAACGCAGGTGGAACCTCAAGCTAGAGGTACGCTGAGTAACGAACCTCATCCTAGAGGTACGCTGAGTAACGAACCTCATCCTAGAGGTACGCTGAGTAACGAACCTCATCCTAGAGGTACGCTGAGTAACGAACCTCATCCTAGAGGTATGCTGAGTAACCCTAACCAACCTCATAGTGGAACCTCAACATAGAGGTACGCTGAGTAAGGAACCTCAACCTAGAGGTACGCTGAGTAACGAACCTCAACCTAGAGGTACGCTGAGTAACGAACCTCATCCTAGAGGTACGCTGAGTAACGAACCTCATCCTAGAGGTACGCTGAGTAACGAACCTCATCCTAGAGGTACGCTGAGTAACGAACCTCATCCTAGAGGTACGCTGAGTAACGAACCTCAACCTAGAGGTACGCTGAGTAACGAACCTCATCCTAGAGGTACGCTGAGTAACGAACCTCATCCTAGAGGTACGCTGAGTAACCCTAACCAACCTCATAGTGGAACCTCAACCTAGAGGTACGCTGAGTAACGAACCTCAACCTAGAGGTACGCTGATAAACCCTAACCAACCTCATAGTGGAACCTCAACCTAGAGGTACGCTGAGTAACCCTAACCAACCTCATAGTGGAACCTCAACCTAGAGGTACGCTGAGTAACCCTAACCAACCTCATAGTGGAACCTTAACCTAGAGGTACGCTGAGTAACCCTAACCAACCTTGGAACCTCAATCTATATAAACATGATTACGCTGTAGATTAGCAAAACTCAGAAACACAATGACGTTTGTATTTAATTCAATGACCTCGTATTGATGGATGGATGGATGGACCTATAGATTGGTATCTCTCTTAATACAGTGTTTGTGTTCACCGCGTCCTCCTCCTCCTCCTCCTCCTGCAGATGAAGAACAGCCCTGTGCAGGATAAGAGCCCTGTTCCCGGGGATGACTTCGTAGTTCTCCCCGAGCCACGCACCGCCATCAACATCTGTTCCAAAGACACCATGAACATTACCGTCTCTAAGTGCTGTCTCAATGTGTTAACCAACCTGGCCAAGGTACACACACACACACACACACACACACACACACACACACACACACACACACACACACACACACACACACACACACACACACACACACACACACACACACACACAGACACACACACACACACACACACACCAAGACACACACACACACACACACACCAAGACACACACACACACACACACACCAAGACACACACACACACACACCAAGACACACACACACACACACCAAGACACACACACACACACACCAAGACACACACACACACACACCAAGACACACACACACCAAGACACACACACACCAAGACACACACACACCAAGACACACACACACCAAGACACACACACACCGACACACACCGACACACACCGA
>NW_025745960.1:112500-137500 GCF_021184085.1 Oncorhynchus gorbuscha | reverse complement strand
AGTGGGTTAACTGGTCTAGGAACAGTGGGTTAACTGGTCTAGGAACAGTGGGTTAACTGGTCTAGGAACAGTGGGTTAACTGGTCTGGGAACAGTGGGTTAACTGGTCTGGGAACAGTGGGTTAACTGGTCTGGGAACAGTGGGTTAACTGGCCTAGGAACAGTGGGTTAACTGGTCTGGGAACAGTGGGTTAACTGGTCTGGGAACAGTGGGTTAACTGGTCTGGGAACAGTGGGTTAACTGGTCTGGGAACAGTGGGTTAACTGGTCTGGGAACAGTGGGTTAACTGGTCTGGGAACAGTGGGTTAACTGGTCTGGGAACAGTGGGTTAACTGGTCTAGGAACAGTGGGTTAACTGCCTTGTTCAGGGGCAGAACGACAGATTTGTACCTTGTCAGCTCAGGGGTTTGAACTTGCAACCTTTCGGTTACTAGTCCAACGCTCTAACCACTAGACTACCTGCTGGTTACTAGTCCAACGCTCTAACCACTAGACTACCAGCTGGTTACTAGTCCAACGCTCTAACCACTAGTCTACCTGCTGGTTACTAGTCCAACACTCTAACCAGTAGTCTACCTGCTGGTTACGTTACTAGTCCAACGCTCTAACCACTAGACTACCTGCTGGTTACTAGTCCAACACTCTAACCACTAGTCTACCTGCTGGTTACTAGTCCAACACTCTAACCACTAGGCTACCTGCTGGTTACTAGTCCAACACTCTAACCAGTAGTCTACCTGCTGGTTACTAGTCCAACACTCTAACCACTAGGTTACCTGCTGGTTACTAGTCCAACACTCTAACCACTACCTGCTGGTTACTAGTCCAACGCTCTAACCACTACCTGCTGGTTACTAGTCCAACGCTCTAACCACTACCTGCTGGTTACTAGTCCAACGCTCTAACCACTACCTGCTGGTTACTAGTCCAACGCTCTAACCTGCCACCTCCATATAGGGTAGTACTGTACATGTTGCTGGTCTCTCCTGGTTCGGCTTCTTTTACATTAGCTGTATGTCTCTGTTTCTAGTCCTGCACTAAAGGGTAGGGAATAGTTCCTTTTGTCTGTGTTTGAACGGGATTTGAACCGAACAGCTCGGCATGGGATTTAAAAAAATGTTATTCCTCTGCCATTGGATAATAGGTAAGAGTCAGTCGCTGGAACAATGTCCACTGGTCTGTCTCCTCAAAAGCTCCTACAGGTTACAGTGAGATCTCCAACATGGCGGTGGACCAGCCTGGCAGGAGGCTGTATAACGTGAGAGATCCCCTGCTGCAGGAGAACGTGTCTGTGTTGGTACAGACTGACGCCTCGGAAGGAAACAAGGTCATCACCGTCCGTTCTCCGCTACAGGTCAGCAAATCACTATGGAGCTGTCCTCTATCACTCTCTATGGAGCTGTCCTCTATCACTCTCTATGGAGCTGTCCTCTATCACTCTCTATTGAGCTGTCCTCTATCACTCTCTATGGAGCTGTCCTCTATCACTCTCTATGGAGCTGTCCTCTATCACTCTCTATGGAGCTGTCCTCTATCACTCTCTATGGAGCTGTCCTCTATCACTCTCTATGGAGCTGTCCTCTATCACTCTCTATGGAGCTGTCCTCTATCACTCTCTATGGAGCTGTCCTCTATCACTCTCTATGGAACTGTCCTCTATCACTCTCTATGGAGCTGTCCTCTATCACTCTCTCTATGGAGCTGTGCTCTATCACTCTCTATGGAGCTGTCCTCTATCACTCTCTATGGAGCTGTTCTCTATCACTCTCTCTCTATGGAGCTGTGCTCTATCACTCTCTCTCTATGGAGCTGTGCTCTATCACTCTCTCTCTATGGAGCTGTGCTCTATCACTCTCTCTCTATGGAGCTGTGCTCTATCACTCTCTCTCTATGGAGCTGTGCTCTGTCACTCTCTATGGAGCTGTCCTCTATCACTCTCTCTATGGAGCTGTCCTCTATCACTCTCTCTATGGAGCTGTCCTCTATCACTCTCTATGGAGCTGTCCTCTCACTCTCTATGGAGCTGTCCTCTATCACTCTCTATGGAGCTATCCTCTATCACTCTCTATGGAGCTGTCCTCCATCACTCTCTCTCTATGGAGCTGTCCTCTATCACTCTCTATGGAGCTGTCCTCCATCACTCTCTCTCTATGGAGCTGTCCTCCATCACTCTCTCTCTATGGAGCTGTCCTCCATCACTCTCTCTCTATGGAGCTGTCCTCCATCACTCTCTATGGAGCTGTCCTCTATCACTCTCTATGGAGCAGTCCTCTATCACTCTCTATGGAGCTGTCCTCCATCACTCTCTCTATGGAGCTGTCCTCCATCACTCTCTCTCTATGGAGCTGTCCTCCATCACTCTCTATGGAGCTGTCCTCTATCACTCTCTATGGAGCTGTCCTCTATCACTCTCTATGGAGCTGTCCTCTATCACTCTCTCTATGGAGCTGTCCTCTATCACTCTCTCTCTATGGAGCTGTCCTCTATCACTCTCTATGGAGCTGTCCTCCATCACTCTCTCTCTATGGAGCTGTCCTCCATCACTCTCTCTCTATGGAGCTGTCCTCCATCACTCTCTCTCTATGGAGCTGTCCTCTATCACTCTCTATGGAGCTGTCCTCCATCACTCTCTATGGAGCTGTCCTCTATCACTCTCTATGGAGCTGTCCTCTATCACTCTCTATGGAGCTGTCCTCTATCACTCTCTCTATGGAGCTGTCCTCTATCACTCTCTCTCTATGGAGCTGTCCTCTATCACTCTCTATGGAGCTGTCCTCCATCACTCTCTCTCTATGGAGCTGTCCTCCATCACTCTCTCTCTATGGAGCTGTCCTCCATCACTCTCTCTCTATGGAGCTGTCCTCCATCACTCTCTCTCTATGGAGCTGTCCTCCATCACTCTCTCTCTATGGAGCTGTCCTCCATCACTCTCTCTCTATGGAGCTGTCCTCTATCACTCTCTATGGAGCAGTCCTCTATCACTCTCTATGGAGCTGTCCTCCATCACTCTCTCTATGGAGCTGTCCTCCATCACTCTCTCTATGGAGCTGTCCTCCATCACTCTCTCTCTATGGAGCTGTCCTCCATCACTCTCTCTCTATGGAGCTGTCCTCTATCACTCTCTCTATGGAGCTGTCCTCTATCACTCTCTCTATGGAGCTGTGCTCTATCACTCTCTCTATGGAGCTGTGCTCTATCACTCTCTCTATGGAGCTGTCCTCTATCACTCTCTCTATGGAGCTGCTATAGACACTCAACAGCTTTCAGTAGAGAGTAACACGTCTTGTGGACTTGCAACATGAACGCAGCTCATATTAAAATACATTTGATTTATTCAGCACTTTTCAATTACAGTGTTTTTGTTTCTATTGAGTCAAAAGATGATGTCGTTCCTTAACTGACTGTTTTTCAACCTGGTTTTGTGTTTCAGATCCAGAACCATTTCTCAGTGCCGTTTACCATCCTGAAGTATTGTCCCAAATCCAGAGGGATGGTTAATATAGGACTGGCAGAGCCCGAGAAAGAGTCTGATGTCGCCCTGGACTCCTACAGGTAATAACCATGTTGGTAGGACAGGTAATAACCCTGTTGGTAGCCCTGGACTCCTACAGGTAATAACCCTGTTGGTAGGACAGGTAATAACCATGTTGGTAGGACAGGTAATAACCATGTTGGTAGGACAGGTAATAACCATGTTGGTAGGACAGGTAATAACCATGTTGGTAGCCCTGGACTCCTACAGGTAATTACCATGTTGGTAGGACAGGTAATAACCATGTCGGTAGCCCTGGACTCCTACAGGTAATAACCATGTTGGTAGGACAGGTATTAACCCTGTTGGTAGCCCTGGACTCCTACAGGTAATAACCATGTTGGTAGGACAGGTAATAACCCTGTTGGTAGCCCTGGACTCCTACAGGTAATAACCATGTTGGTAGGACAGGTAATAACCATGTTGGTAGGACAGGAAATAACCCTGTTGGTAGCCCTGGACTCCTACAGGTAATAACCATGTTGGTAGGACAGGTAATAACCCTGTTGGTAGCCCTGGACTCCTACAGGTAATAACCATGTTGGTAGGGCAGGTAATAACCATGTTGGTAGCCCTGGACTCCTACAGGTAATAACCATGTTGGTAGGACAGGTAATAACCCTGTTGGTAGCCCTGGACTCCTACAGTTAATAACCATGTTGGTAGGACAGGTAATAACCATGTTGGTAGCCCTGGACTCCTACAGGTAATAACCATGTTGGTAGGACAGGTAATAACCATGTCGGTAGGACAGGTATAACCATGTCGGTAGGACAGGTAATAACCATGTCGGTAGGACAGGTAATAACCATGTCGGTAGGACAGGTAATAACCATGTCGGTAGGACAGGTAATAACCATGTCGGTAGGACAGGTAATAACCATGTCGGTAGGACAGGTAATAACCATGTTGGTAGGACAGGTAATAACCATGTTGGTAGGACAGGTAATAACCATGTTGGTAGCCCTGGACTCCTACAGGTAATAACCATGTTGGTAGGACAGGTAATAACCATGTTGGTAGGACAGGTAATAACCATGTTGGTAGGACAGGTAATAACCATGTTGGTAGGACAGTTAATAACCATGTTGGTAGCACAGGTAATAACCATGTTGGTAGGACAGGTAATAACCATGTTGGTAGGACAGGTAATAACCATGTTGGTAGCCCTGGACTCGTCCAGGTCATAACCATGTTAGTAGGACAGGTAATAACCATGTTGGTAGGACAGGTAATAACCATGTTGGTAGGACAGGTAATAACCATGTTGGTAGGACAGGTAATAACCATGTTGGTAGGACAGGTAATAACCATGTTGGTAGGACAGGTAATAACCATGTTGGTAGGACAGGTAATAACCATGTTAGTAGGACAGGTAATAACCATGTTAGTAGGACAGGTAATAACCATGTTAGTAGGACAGGTAATAACCGAGTATTTGCACGTGTGAGCCGCACGTCGCAAATGTACTCGAAGGACAATTTTACATAATTATATTGGTTACTTATCGTATGAATGGACAGCTCTATTTCAACATAGCTTCTGAAAGGCCGGTGATCGCAGCGTACAGACAAAGGATACTATTTATGAGATGCTAATCATAAACAGGAAATTAAGAGGTTGATGTGTGATGAGCTGGGTAGCTTGGGAGATCCAGGTGTCCCCTTGCTCAATCTCAGCATATGTTATCCGGCTCGAAGGACCACGTTCGAGAGAGTGGCACCATAAATATTCTAGTGCTTTCAACAAGTATTTTAGTGCTTTCAACAAGTATTCTAGTGCTTTAAACAAGTGTTCTAGTGCTTTCAAACAAGTATTCTAGTGCTTTCAACAAGTGTTCTAGTGCTTTAAACAAGTGTTCTAGTGCTTTAAACAAGTGTTCTAGTGCTTTAAACAAGTGTTCTAGTGCTTTCAACAAGTATTCTAGTGCTTTAAACAAGTATTCTAGTGCTTTCAACAAGTGTTCTAGTGCTTTAAACAAGTGTTCTAGTGCTTTCAACAAGTATTCTAGTGCTTTAAACAAGTGTTCTAGTGCTTTCAAACAAGTGTTCCCGTGCTTTCAAACAAGTATTAACCCCCTAGACCCACCGGTGCGTCAATATAAGTTGCATAACAAAAGATTCCCGTTCAAAATCGGACAGTTTAACTTAGATGTTTTTATTGCATTGGATGTGTATCAATCAGTTTCCGTATCAATCCACTGCGTTCCCTAGTGGCGCGTTTCAGTATCAATCCACTGCATTCCCTAGTGTCGCGTTTCAGTATCAATCCACTGCGTTCCCTAGTGTCGCGTTTCCGCATCTGCGTTGAAATGTGGCAGAGGTAGAGAGGTGTTTTGTCAGACCATTAGATATCCCGAAAATCACCAACTTATTTAGCATCCGAACGGTTTGACATACAAACTAGAACCATATTTTATGGAAAGGATAGACTCTCACGACCACAACGGTGTTCTCCGTGTTGCTCTATGACTTACAAGTGTCGGGGGGGACTCGTCTGATGTCGGGACCGTTGACGTGACAACCTCTTTGTTTGTAGCGTCAGAACCGTTTGTGCAACAAATTAGTTGAAATTATCTGGAGAGTCAGCATTTGGGGGTTTGATTACAGGCTCAAAATGGCCAGAAACAAAGACCTTTCTTCTGAAACTCGTCAGTCTATTCTTCTTCTGAGAAATGAACGCTATTCCATGAGAGAAATTGCCAAGAAACTGAAGATCTCGTACAACGCTGTGTACTACTCCCTTCACAGAACAGCAGTTTCAATGTCAACAGTGAAGAGGCGACTCCGGCATGCAAAGAAAAAGCCAAATCTCAGACTGGTCAATAAAAAGGAAAGATTAAATTGGGCAAAAGGACACTGACACTGGACAGAGGAACTCTGCCTAGAAGGCCAGCATCCCGGAGTCGCCTCTTCGCTGTTGACGTTGAGACTGGTGTTTTACGGGCACTATTTAATGAAGTTGCCAGTTGAGGACTTGTGATGCGTCTGTTTCTCAAACGTGACACTCTAATGTACTTGACCTCTTTCTCAGTTGTGCACCGGGGCCTCCCGCTCCTCTTTCTATTCTGGTTAGAGCCAGTTTGCGCTGTTCTGTGAAGGGAGTAGTACACAGCGTTGTACGAGATATCTAAAAAGGGTCCTAAAATTCTAAATCAAATAGTTTGAACCATCTTAAAACAATTCCATATGTCAGCTTAGCGATTCCCAACCGCTTAGACTTACAGGGTTAAACAAATATTCTAGAACTTTAAACAAATATTCTAGAACTTTAAACACATATTCTAGAACTTTAAACAAATGTTCTAGAACTTTAAACAAATGTTCTAAGACTTTTGTATAGACTCCCTGTCCT
Organism: Oncorhynchus gorbuscha; assembly: GCF_021184085.1. Classification (NCBI taxonomy): domain Eukaryota; kingdom Metazoa; phylum Chordata; class Actinopteri; order Salmoniformes; family Salmonidae; genus Oncorhynchus; species Oncorhynchus gorbuscha. Next base: position 130,614 of record NW_025745960.1, on the reverse strand, counting down.
TACCTTGTTTCACTCCTCTCTTCTCTCTGACGCAGATGTCAGCTAGGGTTATGTTTAACTAGATTGTTAGTTATATGTGGTTAAATGTGGTCTCCTCGTTATATGTGGTTACATGTGGCCTCCTCGTCTCTTCTCCCTCTATAGGTGTCAGCTCTTCCTCCAGCCAGCCGGGCGCCTAGAGGGCCAGTACGGCCCGTCGTCTACCTGTATCGCCTGGAAGGAGCAGGTCCACCTGAGCTCTGAGGTGCGGTCCCTCCTCCAGTGTCCGTCGGCAGACAGCAGCTTCCTTCCCCTCCAGGTGACCACCTTGGCCACACCAGATCACCTGTCCTTCATTTCCTCCCAGCGAGAGGACGACTGGGACCCTGCCTACGTCATCCACCTCCACCCAGCTGTGACCCTCCGGAACCTTCTGCCTTACAGCATCAGATATCTACTGGAGGTAGTAACACTGAGATAACATGAAGACAGTCACTAGGCTAGGATCTAACCCTAGACCTGTACCCTGCCTTACAGCTATCTACTGGAGGTAGTAACACTGAGATAACATGAAGACAGTCACTAGGCTAGGATCTAACCCTAGACCTGTACCCTGCCTTACAGCTATCTACTGGAGGTAGTAACACTGAGATAACATGAAGACAGTCACTAGGCTAGGATCTAACCCTAGACCTGTACCCTGCCTTACAGCTATCTACTGGAGGTAGTAACACTGAGATAACATGAAGACAGTCACTAGGCTAGGATCTAACCCTAGACCTGTACCCTGCCTTACAGCTATCTACTGGAGGTAGTAACACTGAGATAACATGAAGACAGTCACTAGGCTAGGATCTAACCCTAGACCTGTACCCTGCCTTACAGCTATCTACTGGAGGTAGTAACACTGAGATAACATGAAGACAGTCACTAGGCTAGGATCTAACCCTAGACCTGTACCCTGCCTTACAGCTATCTACTGGAGGTAGTACCACTTAGATAACATGAAGACAGTCACTAGGCTAGGATCTAACCCTAGACCTGTACCCTGCCTTGTGTCTGTCCATTAATCCATCATCTCTCCAGGGCTCAGCAGTTCCTTTCCAAACTGTGTCTATCCATTAATCCATCTCTCCAGGGCTCAGCAGTTCCTTTCCAAACTGTGTCTATCCATTAATCCATCTCCCCAGGGCTCAGCAGAGTTCCATTCCAAACTGTGTCTATCCATTAATCCATCTCTCCAGGTCTCAGCAGAGTTCCTTTCCAAACTGTGTCTATCCATTAATCCATCTCTCCAGGGCTCAGCAGAGTTCCTTGAGCTCCAGGAGGGCAGCACGGCAGACGTCCTGAACGCCCGTATAGGAGGTGAGATCATGGAGATGGTCCTGGTTAAATACCAGGGTCGGAACTGGTCCGGACGTATCCGTATCGCCCAGGACATGCAGGAGTTCTTCCCCGTGTGCTTCACCTGCGACTCGGCCCAGGAGCTGAGCGTGGACCTGAGCGTGCACGTGGCGCGGCTGCATGGGCGTCTGACGCTGGCTGTGTTTAGCCCGTACTGGATCGTCAATAAGACGTCCAGGGTTCTGCAGTACCGCGCGGAGGACGTCTCCGTCAAACACGCGTCGGACTTCAGGGACGTCGTCCTCTTCTCCTTCAAGAAAAAGAACATCTTCAGCAAGAACAAGGTAGGAAAGCCTCGGACTGTCTTATTTTATCTAACCGTTATCTAACCGTTATTTAACCTTTATTTAACCTTTATTTAACTAGGAAAGCCTCGGACTGTCTTATTTTATCTAACCTTTATTTAACTAGGAAAGCCTCGGACTGTCTTATTTTATCTAACCTTTATTTAACTAGGAAAGCCTCGGACTGTCTTATTTTATCTAACCTTTATTTAACCTTTATTTAACCTTTATTTAACCTTTATTTAACTAGGAAAGTCTGTCTGACTGTCTTATTTTATCTAACCTTTATTTAACTAGGAAAGCCTCGGACTGTCTTATTTTATCTAACCTTTATTTAACTAGGAAAGCCTCGGACTGTCTTATTTTATCTAACCTTTATTTAACTAGGAAAGCCTCGGACTGTCTTATTTTATCTAACCTTTATTTAACTAGGAAAGCCTCGGACTGTCTTATTTTATCTAACCTTTATTTAACTAGGAAAGCCTCGGACTGTCTTATTTTATCTAACCTTTATTTAACTAGGAAAGCCTCGGACTGTCTTATTTTATCTAACCTTTATTTAACTAGGAAAGCCTCGGACTGTCTTATTTTATCTAACCTTTATTTAACTAGGAAAGCCTCGGACTGTCTTATTTTATCTAACCTTTATTTAACTAGGAAAGCCTCGGACTGTCTTATTTTATCTAACCTTTATTTAACTAGGAAAGCCTCGGACTGTCTTATTTTATCTAACCTTTATTTAACTAGGAAAGCCTCGGACTGTCTTATTTTATCTAACCTTTATTTAACTAGGAAAGCCTCGGACTGTCTTATTTTATCTAACCTTTATTTAACTAGGAAAGCCTCGGACTGTCTTATTTTATCTAACCTTTATTTAACTAGGAAAGCCTCGGACTGTCTTATTTTATCTAACCTTTATTTAACTAGGAAAGCCTCGGACTGTCTTATTTTATCTAACCTTTATTTAACTAGGAAAGCCTCGGACTGTCTTATTTTATCTAACCTTTATTTAACTAGGAAAGCCTCGGACTGTCTTATTTTATCTAACCTTTATTTAACTAGGAAAGCCTCGGACTGTCTTATTTTATCTAACCTTTATTTAACTAGGAAAGCCTCGGACTGTCTTATTTTATCTAACCTTTATTTAACTAGGAAAGCCTCGGACTGTCTTATTTTATCTAACCTTTATTTAACTAGGAAAGCCTCGGACTGTCTTATTTTATCTAACCGTTATTTACCCTTTATTTACCCTTTATTTACCCTTTATGTGACATTTATGTGACATTTATGTAACCTTTATGTAACCTTTATGTAACCTTTATGTAACCTTTATGTAACCTTTATTTAACCTTTATTTAACCTTTATGTGACCTTTATTTAACCTTTATTTAAACTTTATGTAACCTTTATGTAACTAGGAGTCAGCTAAGTCAGCTAAGAACATATTGTTATTTACGATGACGGCCTGGGAAAAGGCCTCCTGCGGGGACGGAGGCCTGGGATTAAAATAAATAAATACAATATAAATATAGGACAGAACACACATCACGACAAGAGAGACAACACAACACTACACAAAGAGAGACACCACAACACTACATAAAGAGAGACAACACAACATAAAGAGAGACAACACAACACTACATAGAGACACCACAACACTACATAGAGACACCACAACACTACATAGAGACACCACAACACTACCTAAAGAGAGACACCACAACACTACATAAAGAGAGACAACACAACACTACATAAAGAGAGACACCACAACACTACATAGAGACACCACAACACTACATAGAGACACCACAACACTACCTAAAGAGAGACACCACAACACTACATAAAGAGAGACAACACAACACTACATAGAGACACCACAACACTACATAAAGAGAGACACCACAACACTACATAAAGAGAGACACCACAACACTACATAAAGAGAGACACCACAACACTACATAAAGAGAGACACCACAACACTACATAGAGACACCACAACACTACATAAAGAGAGACACCACAACACTACATAGAGACACCACAACACTACATAAAGAGAGACACCACAACACTACATAAAGAGAGACACCACAACACTACATAAAGAGAGACAACACAACACTACATAAAGAGAGACACCACAACACTACATAGAGACACCACAACACTACATAGAGACACCACAACACTACATAAAGAGAGACAACACAACACTACATAAAGAGAGACAACACAACACTACATAAAGAGACACCACAACACTACATAAAGAGAGACACCACAACACTACATAAAGAGAGACAACACAACACTACATAAAGAGAGACACCACAGCACTACATAAAGACACCACAACACTACATAAAGAGAGACACCACAACACTACATAAAGAGAGACACCACAACACTACATAAAGAGAGACACCACAACACTACATAGAGAGAGACAACACAACACTACATAAAGAGAGACAACACAACACTACATAGAGACACCACAACACTACATAAAGAGAGACACTAAAACACTACATAAAGAGAGACACCACAACACTACATAAAGAGAGACACCACAACACTACATAGAGACACCACAACACTACATAAAGAGAGACACCACAACACTACATAGAGACACCACAACACTACATAAAGAGAGACAACACAACACTACCTAAAGAGAGACAACACAACACTACATAGAGACACCACAACACTACATAGAGACACCACAACACTACATAAAGAGAGACAACACAACACTAGATAAAGAGACACCACAACACTACATAAAGAGACACCACAACACTACATAAAGAGAGACACCACAACACTACATAAAGAGAGACACCACAACACTACATAAAGAGAGACACCACAACACTACCTAAAGAGAGACACCACAACACTACATAGAGACACCACAACACTACATAGAGAGAGACACCACAACACTACATAAAGAGAGACACCACAACACTACATAAAGAGAGACAACACAACACTACATAAAGAGAGACACCACAACACTACATAAAGAGAGACACCACAACACTACATAGAGACACCACAACACTACATAGAGACACCACAACACTACATAAAGAGAGACAACACAACACTACATAAAGAGAGACAACACAACACTACATAGAGACACCACAACACTACATAAAGAGAGACACTAAAACACTACATAAAGAGAGACACCACAACACTACATAAAGAGAGACACCACAACACTACATAGAGACACCACAACACTACATAGAGAGAGACACCACAACACTACATAAAGAGAGACAGCACAACACTACATAAAGAGAGACAACACAACACTACATAAAGAGAGAGACACTACAACACTACACAAAGAGAGACACTAAAACACTACATAAAGAGAGACACCACAACACTACATAAAGAGAGACACCACAACACTACATAAAGAGAGACACCACAACACTACATAGAGACAACACAACACTACATAAAGAGAGACACCACAACACTACATAGACACCACAACACTACATAGAGACACCACAACACTACATAGAGACACCACAACACTACATAAAGAGAGACAACACAACACTACATAAAGAGACACCACAACACTACATAGAGACACCACAACACTACATAAAGAGAGACACCACAACACTACATAAAGAGAGACCTAAAACAACAACATAGCATGGTAGCAACACATGACAACACAACATGGTAGCAACACATGACAACACAACATGGTAGCAACACATGACAACACAACATGGTAGCAACACATGACAACACAACATGGTAGCAACACATGACAACACAACATGGTAGCAACACATGACAACACAACATGGTAGCAACACATGACAACACAACATGGTAGCAACACATGACAACACAACATGGTAGCAACACATGACAACACAACATGGTAGCAACACATGACAACACAACATGGTAGCAACACATGACAACACAGCATGGTAGCAACACCACATGACAACACAGCATGGTAGCAACACCACATGACAACACAGCATGGTAGCAACACCACATGACAACACAGCATGGTAGCAACACCACATGACAACACAGCATGGTAGCAACACCACATGACAACACAGCATGGTAGCAACACCACATGACAACAACATGGTAGCAACACCACATGACAACAACATGGTAGCAACACCACATGACAACAACATGGTAGCAACACAACACGACAACAACATGGTAGCAACACAACACTACAAGAGAGACCTAAGATCTGTCAACAGGTATACAGAGATGACCAGGTTACAGAGGAGTATAGAGAGCAGTGATCTGTCAACCAGTCTACAGAGGAGTATAGAGAGCAGTGATCTGTCAACCAGTCTACAGAGGAGTATAGAGAGCAGTGATCTGTCAACAGGGTTACAGAGATGACCAGGTTACAGAGGAGTATAGAGAGCAGTGATCTGTCAACCAGTCTACAGAGGAGTATAGAGAGCAGTGATCTGTCAACAGGGTTACAGAGATGACCAGGTTACAGAGGAGTATAGAGAGCAGTGATCTGTCAACAGGGTTACAGAGATGACCAGGTTACAGAGGAGTATAGAGAGCAGTGATCTGTCAACAGGGTTACAGAGGAGTATAGAGAGCAGTGATCTGTCAACAGGGTTACAGAGATGACCAGGTTACAGAGGAGTATAGAGAGCAGTGATCTGTCAACAGGGTTACAGAGATGACCAGGTTACAGAGGAGTATAGAGAGCAGTGATCTGTCAACAGGGTTACAGAGATGACCAGGTTACAGAGGAGTATAGAGAGCAGTGATCTGTCAACAGGGTTACAGAGATGACCAGGTTACAGAGGAGTATAGAGAGCAGTGATCTGTCAACAGGTATACAGAGATGACCAGGTTACAGAGGAGTATAGAGAGCAGTGATCTGTCAACAGGGTTACAGAGATGACCAGGTTACAGAGGAGTATAGAGAGCAGTGATCTGTCAACAGGGTTACAGAGATGACCAGGTTACAGAGGAGTATAGAGAGCAGTGATCTGTCAACAGGGTTACAGAGATGACCAGGTTACAGAGGAGTATAGAGAGCAGTGATCTGTCAACAGGGTTACAGAGATGACCAGGTTACAGAGGAGTATAGAGAGCAGTGATCTGTCAACAGGTATACAGAGATGACCAGGTTACAGAGGAGTATAGAGAGCAGTGATCTGTCCTATAAGGAGCATTGGTGGCTAATCTGAGGGCCGAATGGTAAAGAACATCTAGCTGCTCGAGATCTCCCTTACCTGCAGATCTATAAATTATGTCTCCGTAACCTAGCATGGGTAGGATGGTCATCTGCATCAGGGTTAGTTTGGCAGCTGGGGTGAAAGAGGAGTGATTAGCTTTGGCCAAGTCAATAAAAACAGCAGCACAATATTGCTTAGAATCTAGGGCGATGGTGACATCATTGAGGACCCTTTTTCAGGTTGCAGTGACACGTCCATAACCTGAGCGGAAACCAGATTCAACCTTAACTACTTGGGGCACCCATCCCGTTGTAAGTTCAGAGTCACTCACCCCAACTGTGTCTGTGGGCTGGAGGTGAGCGAAAGCTTGAGGGAGATGAGTGAGTGTGGTGGGGGTACCTGTACCAGACAGGGGGAGACAGACCAGGGAGAGAGGGGTGAGTGTGGTGGGGGTACCTGTACCAGACGGGGGGAGACAGACCAGGGAGAGAGGGGGAGTGTGGTGGGGGTACCTGTACCAGACGGGGGGAGACAGACCAGGGAGAGAGGGGGAGTCTGGTGGAGGTACCTGTACCAGACGGGGGGAGACAGACCAGGGAGAGAGGGGAGTCTGGTGGAGGTACCTGTACCAGACGGGGGAGACAGACCAGGGAGAGAGGGGGAGTCTGGTGGAGGTACCTGTACCAGACAGGGGGAGACAGACCAGGGAGAGAGGGGTGAGTCTGGTGGAGGTACCTGTACCAGACGGGGGGAGACAGACCAGGGAGAGAGGGGGAGTCTGGTGGAGGTACCTGTACCAGATGGGGGAGACAGACCAGGGAGAGAGGGGTGAGTGTGGTGGGGGTACCTGTACCAGACAGGGGAGAGAGGGGTGAGTGTGGTGGAGGTACCTGTACCAGACAGGGGAGAGAGGGGTGAGTGTGGTGGAGGTACCTGTACCAGACAGGGGGAGACAGACCAGGGAGAGAGGGGTGAGTCTGGTGGGGGTACCTGTACCAGACAGGGGGAGACAGACCAGGGAGAGAGGGGGTGTCTGGTGGAGGTACCTGTACCAGACAGGGGGAGAGAGGGGTGAGTGTGGTGGAGGTACCTGTACCAGACAGGAGGAGAGAGGGGTGAGTGTGGTGGAGGTACCTGTACCAGACAGGGGGAGAGAGGGGTGAGTGTGGTGGAGGTACCTGTACCAGACAGGGGGAGAGAGGAGTGAGTGTGGTGGAGGTACCTGTACCAGACAGGGGGAGTGTGGTGGAGGTACCTGTACCAGACAGGGGGAGAGAGGAGGGAGAGAGTAGTGTGTGGTGGAGGTACCTGTACCAGACAGGGGAGTGTGGTGGAGGTACCTGTACCAGACAGGGGGAGTGTGGTGGAGGTACCTGTACCAGACAGGGGGAGAGAGGAGTGAGTGTGGTGGAGGTACCTGTACCAGACAGGGGAGTGTGGTGGAGGTACCTGTACCAGACAGGGGGAGTGTGGTGGAGGTACCTGTACCAGACAGGGGGAGAGAGGAGGGAGAGAGTAGTGTGTGGTGGAGGTACCTGTACCAGACAGGGGAGTGTGGTGGAGGTACCTGTACCAGACAGGGGAGAGAGGAGGGAGAGAGGAGTGTGTGGGGAGGTACCTGTACCAGACAGGGGAGTGTGGTGGAGGTACCTGTACCAGACAGGGGGAGTGTGGTGGAGGTACCTGTACCAGACAGGGGAGTGTGGTGGAGGTACCTGTACCAGACAGGGAGTGTGGTGGAGGTACCTGTACCAGACAGGGGGAGACAGGAGTGAGTGTGGTGGAGGTACCTGTACCAGACAGGGGGAGTGTGGTGGAGGTACCTGTACCAGACAGGGGGAGTGTGGTGGAGGTACCTGTACCAGACAGGGGGAGTGTGGTGGAGGTACCTGTACCAGACAGGGGGAGTGTGGTGGAGGTACCTGTACCAGACAGGGGGAGTGTGGTGGAGGTACCTGTACCAGACAGGGGAGTGTGGCGGAGGTACCTGTACCAGATAGGAGGAGTGTTGTGGAGGTACCTGTACCAGACAGGGGAGTGTGGTGGAGGTACCTGTACCAGACAGGGGGAGTGTGGTAGAGGTACCTGTACCAGACAGGGGAGTGTGGTGGAGGTACCTGTACCAGACAGGGGGAGTGTGGTGGAGGTACCTGTACCAGACAGGGGAGTGTGGTGGAGGTACCTGTACCAGACAGGGGAGTGTGGTGGAGGTACCTGTACCAGACAGGGGAGTGTGGTGGAGGTACCTGTACCAGACAGGGGAGTGTGGTGGAGGTACCTGTACCAGACAGGGGAGTGTGGTGGAGGTACCTGTACCAGACAGGGGGAGAGAGGAGGGAGAGAGGAGTGTGTGGTGGAGGTACCTGTACCAGACAGGGGGAGTGTGGTGGAGGTACCTGTACCAGACAGGGGAGTGTGGTGGAGGTACCTGTACCAGACAGGGGAGTGTGGTGGAGGTACCTGTACCAGACAGGGGGAGAGAGGAGGGAGAGAGGAGTGTGTGGTGGAGGTACCTGTACCAGACAGGGGGAGTGTGGTGGAGGTACCTGTACCAGACAGGGGGAGACAGACCAGGGCAGACTGTGAACAGATCGCCAGATGGACTCCAAGCAGTGGGAGAAGGTGTCAGACCCAATTTATTTGTGGAGGCAGATTTCTTGTAGAAAATGCCAGTGGATGGTCTCTGAACAGCGGTTGGGGGGGGCTTCAAAGATGCCTGACATTTGTTGGGCCCAAAGGCCTTTTAACTTCACACCTTACTGGTCTGGGTTGGATGGTGTCCTCTGGTCTGGGTTGGGTGGTGTCCTCTGGTCTGGGTTGGGTGGTGTCCTCTGGTCTGGGTTGGGTGGTGTCCTCTGGTCTGGGTTGGGTGGTGTCCTCTGGTCTGGGTTGGATGGTGTCGTTTGGGTTGGATGGTGTCCTCTGGTCTGGGTTGGACGGTGTCCTCTGGTCTGGGTTGGATGGTGTCCTCTGGTCTGGGTTGGATGGTGTCCTCTGGTCTGGGTTGGATGGTGTCCTCTGGTCTGGGTTGGATGGTGTCCTCTGGTCTGGGTTGGACGGTGTCCTCTGGTCTGGGTTGGACGGTGTCCTCTGGTCTGGGTTGGACGGTGTCCTCTGGTCTGGGTTGGGTGGTGTCCTCTGGTCTGGGTTGGGTGGTGTCCTCTGGTCTGGGTTGGGTGGTGTCCTCTGGTCTGGGTTGGGTGGTGTCCTCTGGTCTGGGTTGGATGGTGTCCTCTGGTCTGGGTTGGATGGTGTCCTCTGGTCTGGGTTGGATGGTGTCCTCTGGTCTGGGTTGGATGGTGTCCTCTGGTCTGGGTTGGATGGTGTCCTCTGGTCCGGGTTGGACGGTGTCCTCAGGTCTGGGTTGGATGGTGTCCTCTGGTCCTCTGGTCTGGGTTGGATGGTGTCCTCTGGTCTGGGTTGGACGGTGTCCTCTGGTCTGGGTTGGATGGTGTCCTCTGGTCTGGGTTGGACGGTGTCCTCTGGTCTGGGTTGGACGGTGTCCTCTGGTCTGGGTTGGACGGTGTCCTCTGGTCTGGGTTGGACGGTGTCCTCTGGTCTGGGTTGGATGGTGTCCTCTGGTCTGGGTTGGACGGTGTCCTCTGGTCTGGGTTGGACGGTGTCCTCTGGTCTGGGTTGGATGGTGTCCTCTGGTCTGGGTTGGATGGTGTCCTCTGGTCTGGGTTGGATGGTGTCCTCTGGTCTGGGTTGGATGGTGTCCTCTGGTCTGGGTTGGATGGTGTCCTCTGGTCTGGGTTGGATGGTGTTCTCTGGTCTGGGTTGGATGGTGTCCTCTGGTCCGGGTTGGACGGTGTCCTCTGGTCTGGGTTGGATGGTGTCCTCTGGTCTGGGTTGGACGGTGTCCTCTGGTCTGGGTTGGACGGTGTCCTCTGGTCTGGGTTGGACGGTGTCCTCTGGTCTGGGTTGGATGGTGTCCTCTGGTCTGGGTTGGATGGTGTCCTCTGGTCTGGGTTGGATGGTGTCCTCTGGTCTGGGTTGGATGGTGTCCTCTGGTCTGGGTTGGATGGTGTCCTCTGGTCTCTGCTGTTTGGTTGCTGGAGCTCCTTCCGTATAGCTTGGGAAAATAAAACCTTGGCAGCAGTCATCTCTCCGGGTTAATTTTGGTCAAAATTAGGTTGTAGGTTTGTAGTTTTGATCTGTAGCGAAGGCCGTGCTGTGGAAGGTAGCATCCTGCATGTGTCCCTGCCGAAACATCCAAGGTCATCTAACTCCAAATCTATCCTTTTGTAAAAAATAATTGTTGAAAAATGTAAGAGCTCACATTAAGCTGTGTCTCTCTCTTTCAGTTCTCTCTCTGAAGGGGGTGTATCTTTCAGTTCTCTCCCTGAAGGGGGCGTGTCTTTCAGTTCTCTCTCTGAAGTGGGCGTGTCTTTCAGTTCTCTCTCTGAAGGGGGCGTGTCTTTCAGTTCTCTCCCTGAAGGGGGCGTGTCTTTCAGTTCTCTCTCTGAAGGGGGGTGTGTCTTTCAGTTCTCTCCCTGAAGGGGGCGTGTCTTTCAGTTCTCTCTCTGAAGGGGGCGTGTCTTTCAGTTCTCTCTCTGAAGGGGGGTGTGTCTTTCAGTTCTCTCTCTGAAGGGGGCGTGTCTTTCAGTTCTCTCTCTGAGGGGGGCGTGTCTTTCAGTTCTCTCCCTGAAGGGGGCGTGTCTTTCAGTTCTCTCTCTGAAGTGGGCGTGTCTTTCAGTTCTCTCTCTGAAGGGGGCGTGTCTTTCAGTTCTCTCCCTGAAGGGGGCGTGTCTTTCAGTTCTCTCTCTGAAGGGGTGTGTGTCTTTCAGTTCTCTCTCTGAAGGGGGTGTGTCTTTCAGTTCTCTCTCTGAAGGGGTGTGTCTTTCAGTTCTCTCTCTGAAGGGGTGTGTCTTTCAGTTCTTCTCTGAAGGGGGCGTGTCTTTCAGTTCTCTCTCTGAAGGGGGCGTGTCTTTCAGTTCTCTCTCTGAAGGGGGTGTGTCTTTCAGTTCTCTCTCTGAAGGGGGCGTGTCTTTCAGTTCTCTCTCTGAAGGGGGCGTGTCTTTCAGTTCTCTCTCTGAAGGGGGCGTGTCTTTCAGTTCTCTCTCTGAAGGGGGCGTGTCTGACAGTGGATCAGCTGCTTCTCTCAGTAACGCTGCGTGTTGTCTTTCTACAGCTGCAGCTCTGTGTGTCCACCAGTTCCTGGTCTGATGGCTTCTCATTGGATACGGTGGGGAGTTATGGGTGTGTCAGATGCCCTGCCAACACCATGGACTATCTGGTGAGGAAATGACAACGTGCAAAAAACAGTCACGACTCTGGAATGTAACGTTTTATTTCACACATATATAATGCTTTATCCAAGTGACTTACGGTGACATTCAGTGGCCTCAGGCAGGACTCAAATCCTCAAACACGCAGGACTCAAACCCTCTGATGATCTGGGTTTTAAACTGAGACACTACAGCCGCGTTGTGAAGGACAGACAGTCTGAGTCATGTGTTTTAACTGAGACACTACAGCCGCGTTGTGAAGGACAGACAGTCTGACAGTATGAGTCATGTGTTTTAACTGAGACACTACAGCCGCGTTGTGAAGGACAGACAGTCTGAGTCATGTGTTTTAACTGAGACACTACAGCCGCGTTGTGAAGGACAGACAGTCTGACAGTATGAGTCATGTGTTTTAACTGAGACACTACAGCCGCGTTGTGAAGGACAGACAGTCTGACAGTATGAGTCATGTGTTTTAACTGAGACACTACAGCCGCGTTGTGAAGGACAGACAGTCTGAGTCATGTGTTTTAACTGAGACACTACAGCCGACAGACAGTCTGACAGTATGAGTCATGTGTTTTAACTGAGATACTACAGCCGCGTTGTGAAGGACAGACAGTCTGAGTCATGTGTTTTAACTGAGACACTACAGCCGCGTTGTGAAGGACAGACAGTCTGACAGTATGAGTCATGTGTTTTAACTGAGACACTACAGCCGCGTTGTGAAGGACAGACAGTCTGACAGTATGAGTCATGTGTTTTAACTGAGACACTACAGCCGCGTTGTGAAGGACAGACAGTATGAGTCATGTGTTTTAACTGAGACACTACAGCCGCGTTGTGAAGGACAGACAGTCTGAGTCATGTGTTTTAACTGAGACACTACAGCCGCGTTGTGAAGGACAGACAGTCTGACAGTATGAGTCATGTGTTTTAACTGAGACACTACAGCCGCGTTGTGAAGGACAGACAGTCTGAGTCATGTGTTTTAACTGAGACACTACAGCCGCGTTGTGAAGAACAGACAGTCTGACAGTATGAGTCATGTGTTTTAACTGAGACACTACAGCCGCGTTGTGAAGGACAGACAGTATGAGTCATGTGTTTTAACTGAGACACTACAGCCGCGTTGTGAAGGACAGACAGTATGAGTCATGTGTTTTAACTGAGACACTACAGCCGCGTTGTGAAGGAGGGACAGTCTGACAGTATGAGTCATGTGTTTTAACTGAGACACTACAGCCGCGTTGTGAAGGACAGACAGTCTGACAGTATGAGTCATGTGTTTTAACTGAGACACTACAGCCGCGTTGTGAAGGACAGACAGTCTGACAGTATGAGTCATGTGTTTTAACTGAGACACTACAGCCGCGTTGTGAAGGACAGGCAGTCTGACAGTATGAGTCATGTGTTTTAACTGAGACACTACAGCCGCGTTGTGAAGGACAGACAGTCTGAGTCATGTGTTTTAACTGAGACACTACAGCCGCGTTGTGAAGGACAGACAGTCTGACAGTATGAGTCATGTGTTTTGTAGGTTGGCGTCAGCATTCAGATGAGTAGTTTCAACCTGACCAAGATGGTGACCATGAGTCCGTTCTTCACGCTGGTCAACAAGTCTTCCTACGAGCTGGAGGTGGGAGAGGTGCAGACAGAGGAGGGCAGTGTCAACGGGAAGTGGCACTACATCTCCTCTACAGAGGTGAGGAACGACCGTGTGTTTGGATTTAGTGTGTGCGTGTGCGTGTGCGTGTGCGTGTGCGTGTGTGTGTGTGCGTGTGCGTGTGCGTGTGCGTGTGTGTGTGCGTGTGTGTGTGTGTGTGTTATAATGAACGTATGATGAGCGTGTTCCTCTGTCTGACTGTTGTCTTCCCTGTGTCCGCCTGTCCGACTGTTGTCTTTCCTGTGTCCGTCTGTCCGACTGTTGTCTTCCCCGTGTCCGACTGTTGTCTTCCCCGTGTCCGACTGTTGTCTTCCCCGTGTCCGACTGTTGTCTTCCCCGTGTCCGACTGTTGTCTTCCCCGTGTCCGACTGTTGTCTTCCCCGTGTCCGACTGTTGTCTTCCCCGTGTCCGACTGTTGTCTTCCCCGTGTCCGACTGTTGTCTTTCCTGTGTCCGTCTGTCTGACTGTCTTCCCTGTGTCCGACTGTTGTCTTTCCTGTGTCCGACTGTTGTCTTTCCTGTGTCCGACTGTTGTCTTTCCTGTGTCCGACTGTTGTCTTTCCTGTGTCCGACTGTTGTCTTTCCTGTGTCCGACTGTTGTCTTCCCTGTGTCCGTCTGTCTGACTGTCTTCCCTGTGTCCGTCTGTCTGACTGTCTTCCCCGTGTCTGACTGTTGTCTTCCCTGTGTCCGACTGTTGTCTTTCCTGTGTCCGACTGTTGTCTTCCCTGTGTCCGTCTGTCTGACTGTCTTCCCTGTGTCCGTCTGTCTGACTGTCTTCCCTGTGTCCGTCTGTCTGACTGTCTTCCCCGTGTCTGACTGTTGTCTTCCCCGTGTCTGACTGTTGTCTTCCCTGTGTCTGACTGTTGTCTTCCCTGTGTCTGACTGTTGTCTTCCCTGTGTCTGACTGTTGTCTTCCCTGTGTCTGACTGTTGTCTTCCCTGTGTCTGACTGTTGTCTTCCCTGTGTCTGACTGTTGTCTTTCCTGTGTCCGACTGTTGTCTTTCCTGTGTCCGACTGACTGACCTTTTTGACTTCCCTGTGTTTCCAGTGCCTCCCCCTCTGGCCAGAGTTGATCACAGGAAGCTGTGTGTCAGGGTCGTGGGCTCAGACTCCAAGTCCAAGTCCTTCTTCTTCAACAAACAGGACAACGGCACCCTGCTGGGCATGGATCAGGTCAGTATCCCTGGAGATACACCACATATCACTGACCTCACTTCCTGTCTGCTGGGCATGGACCAGTCAGCCACATATCACTGACCTCACTTCCTGTCTGCTGGGCATGGATCAGGTCAGTGTCCCTGGAGATACACCACATATCACTGACCTCACTTCCTGTCTGCTGGGCATGAATCAGGTCAGTGTCCCTGGAGATGCACCACATATCACTGACCTCACTTCCTGTCTGCTGGGCATGAATCAGGTCAGTGTCCCTGGAGATGCACCACATATCACTGACCTCACTTCCTGTCTGCTGGGCGTGGACCAGTCGGCTACATATCACTGACCTCACTTCCTGTCTGCTGGGCGTGGACCAGTCGGCTACATATCACTGACCTCACTTCCTGTCTGCTGGGCGTGGACCAGTCAGCTACATATCACTGACCTCACTTCCTGTCTGCTGGGTGTGGACCAGTCAGCCACATATCCCTGACCTCACTTCCTGTCTGCTGGGCGGGACCAGTCAGCCACATATCACTGACCTCACTTCCTGTCTGCTGGGCATGGACCAGTCAGCCACATATCACTGACATCACTTCCTGTCTGCTGGGCATGGACCAGTCAGCCACATATCACTGACCTCACTTCCTGCCTGCTGGGCATGGACCAGTCAGCCACATATCACTGACATCACTTCCTGTCTGCTGGGCATGGACCAGTCAGCCACATATCACTTCCTGTCTGTAGTATGGAGATGTTATCATCAACTGACCTCACTTCCTGTCTGTAGTATGGAGTTGTTATCATCAACTGACCTCACTTCCTGTCTGTAGTATGGAGAAGTTATCATCAACTGACCTCACTTCCTGTCTGTAGTATGGAGATGTTATCATCAACTGACCTCACTTCCTGTCTGTAGTATGGAGATGTTATCATCAACTGACCTCACGTCCTGTCTGTAGTATGGAGATGTTATCATCAACTGACCTCTCTTCCTGTCTGTAGTATGGAGATGTTATCATCAACTGACCTCTCTTCCTGTCTGTAGTATGGAGGTGTTATCATCAACTGACCTCTCTTCCTGTCTGTTGTAGTATGGATATGTTGTTATCCACTGTGACCTCTCTTCCTGTCTGTAGTATGGAGAGTTGTTATCCACTGTGACCTCTCTTCCTGTCTGTAGTATGGAGATGTTATCATCAACTGACCTCTCTTCCTGTCTGTTGTAGTATGGAGGTGTTGTTATCCACTGTGACCTCTCTTCCTGTCTGTTGTAGTATGGAGATGTTATCATCAACTGACCTCTCTTCCTGTCTGTTGTAGTATGGAGGTGATGTTATCCACTGTGACCTCTCTTCCTGTCTGTTGTAGTATGGAGGTGTTGTTATCCACTGTGACCTCTCTTCCTGTCTGTAGTATGGAGATGTTATCATCAACTGACCTCACTTCCTGTCTGTAGTATGGAGATGTTATCATCAACTGACCTCTCTTCCTGTCTGTTGTAGTATGGAGGTGTTGTTATCCACTGTGACCTCACTTCCTGTCTGTTGTAGTATGGAGGTGTTATCGTCGACGTGAACATCTCAGACAACTCTACTGTGATCAGCTTCACTGACTATTATGATGGAGCTGCTCCAGCTCTCCTAGTCAACCACACACCCTGGGTTACCATCACCTACAGACAGAGGTTAGACTGAACCTTAACCCTTAACCCCTAACCCTAACCTAGTCAACCACACACCCTGGGTTACCATCACCTACAGACAGAGGTTAGACTGAACCTTAACCCTTAACCCCTAACCCTAACCTAGTCAACCACACACCCTGGGTTACCATCACCTACAGACAGAGGTTAGACTGAACCTTAACCCCTAACCCCTAACCCTAACATAGTCAACCACACACCCTGGGTTACCATCACCTACAGACAGAGGTTAGACTGAACCTTAACCCTTAACCCCTAACCTAGTCAACCACACACCCTGGGTTACCATCACCTACAGACAGAGGTTAGACTGAACCTTAACCCCTAACCCCTAACCTAGTCAACCACACACCCTGGGTTACCATCACCTACAGACAGAGGTTAGACTGAACCTTAACCCTTAACCCCTAACCCTAACCTAGTCAACCACACACCCTGGGTTACCATCACCTACAGACAGAGGTTAGACTGAACCTTAACCCTTAACCCCTAACCCTAACATAGTCAACCACACACCCTGGGTTACCATCACCTACAGACAGAGGTTAGACTGAACCTTAACCCCTAACCCCTAACCCTAACATAGTCAACCACACACCCTGGGTTACCATCACCTACAGACAGAGGTTAGACTGAACCTTAACCCCTAACCCCTAACCTAGTCAACCACACACCCTGGGTTACCATCACCTACAGACAGAGGTTAGACTGAACCTTAACCCTTAACCCCTAACCCTAACCTAGTCAACCACACACCCTGGGTTACCATCACCTACAGACAGAGGTTAGACTGAACCTTAACCCTTAACCCCTAACCCTAACCTAGTCAACCACACACCCTGGGTTACCATCACCTACAGACAGAGGTTAGACTGAACCTTAACCCTTAACCCCTAACCCTAACCTAGTCAACCACACACCCTGGGTTACCATCACCTACAGACAGAGGTTAGACTGAACCTTAACCCCTAACCGCAACCTATATCCCTAACCGTAACCCATATCCCTTACCGTGACCCGTATCCCTAACCGTAACCCGTATCCCTAACCGTAACCAGTATCCCTAACCGTAACCCGTATCCCTAACCGTAACCCGTATCCCTAACCGTAACCCGTATCCCTAACCGTAACCCGTATCCCTAACCGTGACCCGTATCCCTAACCGTGACCCGTATCCCTAACCCATATCCCTATCCCATATCCCTATCCCTAACCTTAACCCATATCCCTAACCTTAACCCATATCCCTAACCCATATCCCTAACCCATATCCCTATCCCTAACCTTAACCCATATCCCTAACCTTAACCCATATCCCTAACCCATATCCCTAACCCTGGCCCTAACCCATATCCCTATCCCTGTCCCTAACCCATATCCCTAACCCATATCCCTAACCCATATCCCTAACCCATATCCCTAACCCATATCCCTAACC
>NW_025745960.1:97500-107500 GCF_021184085.1 Oncorhynchus gorbuscha | reverse complement strand
TTATAGAGGGCATTACGGACACACAAGGGGAGGGTCAACTGAACATTTGGGTCCTGGCTGAGACCAGTTTATTATACTGTTCTGGATTTAACAGAACCAGACAGAACCAGACAGTTTGTTAACATGGGTTAGGGCCCAACATATATAGGACTATTCTAGACTGGAGATGTCTGGAACCCAAACCATGTGATCTATTTTATTAGAGATGTCTAGAACCCAAACCATCTGATCTATTTTATTAGAGATGTCTAGAACCCAAACCATCTGATCTATTTTATTAGAGATGTCTAGAACCCAAACCATCTGATCTATTTTATTAGAGATGTCTAGAACCCAAACCATCTGATCTATTTTATTAGAGATGTCTAGAACCCAAACCATCTGATCTATTTTATTAGAGATGTCTAGAACCCAAACCATCTGATCTATTTTATTAGAGATGTCTAGAACCCAAACCATCTGATCTATTTTATTAGAGATGTCTAGAACCCAAACCATCTGATCTATTTTATTAGAGATGTCTAGAACCCAAACCATCTGATCTATTTTATTAGAGATGTCTAGAACCCAAACCATCTGATCTATTTTATTAGAGATGTCTAGAACCCAAACCATCTGATCAGAGATGTCTGGAACCCAAACCATCTGATCTATTTTATTAGAGATGTCTAGAACCCAAACCATCTGATCTATTTTATTAGAGATGTCTAGAACCCAAACCATCTGATCTATTTTATTAGAGATGTCTAGAACCCAAACCATCTGATCTATTTTATTAGAGATGTCTAGAACCCAAACCATCTGATCTATTTTATTAGAGATGTCTAGAACCCAAACCATCTGATCTATTTTATTAGAGATGTCTGGAACCCAAACCATCTGATCTATTTTATTAGAGATGTCTGGAACACAAACCATCTGATCTATTTTATTAGAGATGTCTAGAACCCAAACCATCTGATCTGCTTTATTAGAGATGTCTAGAACCCAAACCATCTGATCTATTTTATTAGAGATGTCTAGAACCCAAACCATCTGATCTATTTTATTAGAGATGTCTGGAACCCAAACCATCTGATCTATTTTATTAGAGATGTCTAGAACCCAAACCATCTGATCTATTTTATTAGAGATGTCTAGAACCCAAACCATCTGATCTATTTTATTAGAGATGTCTAGAACCCAAACCATCTGATCAGAGATGTCTGGAACCCAAACCATCTGATCTATTTTATTAGAGATGTCTAGAACCCAAACCATCTGATCTATTTTATTAGAGATGTCTAGAACCCAAACCATCTGATCTATTTTATTAGAGATGTCTAGAACCCAAACCATCTGATCTATTTTATTAGAGATGTCTAGAACCCAAACCATCTGATCTATTTTATTAGAGATGTCTAGAACCCAAACCATCTGATCTGCTTTATTAGAGATGTCTAGAACCCAAACCATCTGATCTATTTTATTAGAGATGTCTAGAACCCAAACCATCTGATCTATTTTATTAGAGATGTCTAGAACCCAAACCATCTGATCTATTTTATTAGAGATGTCTAGAACCCAAACCATCTGATCTATTTTATTAGAGATGTCTAGAACCCAAACCATCTGATCTGCTTTATTAGAGATGTCTAGAACCCAAACCATCTGATCTATTTTATTAGAGATGTCTAGAACCCAAACCATCTGATCTATTTTATTAGAGATGTCTAGAACCCAAACCATCTGATCTGCTTTATTAGAGATGTCTAGAACCCAAACCATCTGATCTGCTTTATTAGAGATGTCTAGAACCCAAACCATCTATTTTATTAGAGATGTCTGGAACCCAAACCATCTGATCTATTTTATTAGAGATGTCTAGTCAAATTATGAACATCCAATCACATTAACCGCTACTCTCACTGACAGCCTAGTCAAATTATGAACATCCAATCACATTAACCGTTACTCTCTCGTGGGAATTCCACTAACGGTCTGTATGTTGCCAAACGTAGCTGCTGCTGATGTTGGTATCAGTACTGATGGCACAAAAGTCATGACAGGGAGACATCGAGGAGGGGTAACGCGCGAGCAAGCAGTTGCTCCCGACGCCACTTGGGTACACTGCAGCATCCCCCTAGAGGCTCTTGGGTAGACTGCAGCATCCCCCTAGAGGCTCTTGGGTAGACTGCAGCATCCACCGAGAGGCTCTTGGGTAGACTGCAGCATCCACCGAGAGGCTCTTGGGTAGACTGCAGCATCCACCTAGAGGCTCTTGGGTAGACTGCAGCATCCCCCTAGAGGCTCTTGGGTAGACTGCAGCATCAACCTAGAGGCTCTTGGGTACACTGCAGCATCCCCCTAGAGGCTCTTGGGTACACTGCAGCATCCCCCTAGAGGCTCTTGGGTACACTGCAGCATCCACCGAGAGGCTCTTGGGTAGACTGCAGCATCCACCTAGAGGCTCTTGGGTACACTGCAGCATCCACCGAGAGGCTCTTGGGTACACTGCAGCATCCCCCTAGAGGCTCTTGGGTAGACTGCAGCATCCACCTAGAGGCTCTTGGGTAGACTGCAGCATCCACCGAGAGGCTCTTGGGTAGACTGCAGCATCAACCTAGAGGCTCTTGGGTACACTGCAGCATCCACCTAGAGGCTCTTGGGTAGACTGCAGCTCCACCCAGAGGCTCTTGGGTAGACTGCAGCATCCACGGAGAGGCTCTTTGGTACACTGCAGCTCCACCCAGAGGCTCTTGGGTAGACTGCAGCATCCACGGAGAGGCTCTTTGGTACACTGCAGCATCCACCTAGAGGCTCTTGGGTAGACTGCAGCATCCACCTAGAGGCTCTTTGGTAGACTGCAGCATCCACCGAGAGGCTCTTGGGTAGACTGCAGCATCCACGGAGAGGCTCTCGCTGCCAAGGGAATACCTGACAGCTTGATAGACATTTTGGACACTACAGTGAACATGGGTAACTTTGTTAAAGCAAGGCTCCTGAACTCTCGTATTTTCTGCACTATGCAATGATATGGGCAGCTTCCATATAACGTTTTTACAAGGAGCAAAATTTTGTTTGTTTTTTTATAATTGAGAGACGAGCTTGAAGTTTTCTTTACTGACCATAATTTTCACTTGTCTGACGGCTTGCATGATGACGAGTTTCTCACACGACTGGTCTATCTAAACTAAAAAGTTTGGGAACCACTGGAGTAGGGGGAAACGGAGTAGGGGAAACGGAATAGGGGGACACGGGGTAGGGGGACACGGAATAGGGGGACACGGGGTAGGGGGGACACGGGGTAGGGGGACACGGGGTAGGGGGACACGGGGTAGGGGAAACGGACACAGGGTAGGGGGAAACGGGGTAGGGGGAAACTGAATAGGGGGGACGGTCACGGGGTAGGGGGAAACGGGATAGGGGGAAACTGAATAGGGGGGGACGAACACGGGGTAGGGTGGGAAACGGGTAGGGGGAAACGGACACGGCGTAGGGGGGAAACGGGGTAGGGGAAACGGACACGGGGTAGGGGGAAACTGGGTAGGGGGAAACTGAATAGGGGGACGGTCACGGGGTAGGGGGAAACGGGATAGGGGAAACGGACATGGGGTAGGGGGAAATGGGGTAGGGGGAAACGGACACGGCGTAGGGGGAAACGGGGTAGGGGAAAATGGACACTGGGTAGGGGGAAACGTGGTAGAGGGGAAACGGGGTAGGGGAGAAACGGACACGGGTAGGGGAAACGGGGTAGGGGGAAACGGACACGGGGTAGGGGGAAACGGACACGGGGTAGGGGGGAAACGGACACGGGGTAGGGGGAAACGGGGTAGGGGGAAACGGACACGGGGTAGGGGGAAACGGGGTAGGGGGAAACGGGGTAGGGGTAGGGGGAAACGGGCTCGGGGTAGGGGGAAACTGACACGGGGTAGGGGGAAACGGGGTAGGGGGAAACGGACACGGGGTTGGGGGAAACGGACACGGGGTAGGGGGAAACGGACACGGGGTAGGGGAGAAACGGGGTAGGGGAAACGGACACTGGGTAGGGGGAAACGGATACGGGGTAGGGGGGAAAATGACACGGTTGTGAATATTTACCTCCTTTACCCATGCAGGTGAACTTTGGGAAGGTTCCCATGGTGATGCGTCAGCCCTTTTCCAGTAGTATCAGGAGGAACTTCCTGTCTGGGATTCAGGTGGAGTTCAAACAGTCGCCTCATCAGAGAAGTCTCCGGGCCCAGCTACACTGGCTCCAGGTAACACCCTACATCCTAACCCCTACATCCTAACCCCTACATCCTAACCCCTACATCCTAACCCCTACATATACTACATCCTAACCCCTACATATACTACATCCTAACCCCTATACCCTACACCCTAGCCCCTACACCCTAGCCCCTACACCCTAGCCCCTACACCCTAGCCCCTACACCCTAGCCCCTACACACTAGCCCCTACACACTAACCCCTACACCCTAACCCCTACACCCTAACCCCAACATACACTAACCCCTAACCCCTACACACTAACCCCTACACACTAACCCCTACATATACTAAACCCTAACCCCTACACACTAACCCCTACATATACTAAACCCTAACCCCTACACACTAACCCCTACATATACTAAACCCTAACCCCTACACACTAACCCCTACATATACTAAACCCTAACCCCTACACACTAACCCCTACACACTAACCCCTACATATACTAAACCCTAACCCCTACACACTAACCCCTACATATACTAAACCCTAACCCCTACACACTAACCCCTACATATACTAAACCCTAACCCCTACACACTAACCCCTACATATACTAAACCCTAACCCCTACACACTAACCCCTACATATACTAAACCCTAACCCCTACACACTAACCCCTACATGTATCTGTGGTGATATTAAACCCTTTACGGTGTATCTGTGGTGATATTTAACCCTTGTCTTGATGGTGTATCTGTGGTGATATTAAACCCTTGTCTTTACGGTGTATCTGTGGTGATATTTAACCCTTGATGGTGTGTATCTGTGGTGATATTAAACCCTTGTCTTTACGGTGTATCTGTGGTGATATTTAACCCTTGACGGTGTGTATCTGTGGTGATATTAAACCCTTGTCTTTACGGTGTATCTGTGGTGATATTTAACCCTTGTCTTTACGGTGTATCTGTGGTGATATTTAACCCTTGACGGTGTGTATCTGTGGTGATATTAAACCCTTGTCTTTACGGTGTATCTGTGGTGATATTTAACCCTTGTCTTTACGGTGTATCTGTGGTGATATTAAACCCTTGTCTTGATGGTGTATCTGTGGTGATATTTAACCCTTGTCTTTACGGTGTATCTGTGGTGATATTTAACCCTTGATGGTGTGTATCTGTGGTGATATTAAACCCTTGTCTTTACGGTGTATCTGTGGTGATATTTAACCCTTGTCTTGATGGTGTATCTGTGGTGATATTTAACCCTTGTCTTGATGGTGTATCTGTGGTGATATTTAACCCTTGTCTTGAGGGTGTATCTGTGGTGATATTTAACCTTTGTCTTGATGGTGTATCTGTGGTGATATTTAACCCTTGATGGTGTGTATCTGTGGTGATATTAAACCCTTGTCTTTACGGTGTATCTGTGGTGATATTAAACCCTTTACTGTGTATCTGTGGTGATATTAAACCCTTTACAGTGTATCTGTGGTGATATTTAACCCTTGATAGTGTATCTGTGGTGATATTTAACCCTTTACGGTGTGTTTCAGGTGGACAACCAGCTGACTGGAGCTTTATTCCCCATTGTGTTCCACCCTGTTCCTCCTCCAAAGTCCATCGCTCTGGACTCAGGTAACCTCTGCCTCCCCGGGGACATGGCTTTGTGTGTGTGTTCTCTAATACTCTTCTCTAATTGGTCCTTCTTTGTCTTTCTTCCTCATGGCTGTGTGTGTGTGTGTTCTCTCATGCTCTTCTCTAATTGGTCCTTCTCTGTCTTCCTTCCTCAGAACCAAAGCCTTTTATGGACGTCAGCATCATCACCAGGTTTAACCAACACAGTCAGGTCACGCAGTTCAAGTGAGTCTTCTGCTTATACCCCCCCTCCCTACACTGTTAGGGTACACACTTCTGTTTAGGGTACACACTTCTGCTTATACCCCTCCCTACACTGTTAGGGTACACACTTCTGTTTAGGGTACACACTTCTGGTTAGGGTACACACTTCTGTTTAGTGTACACTTCTGTTTAGTGTACACTTCTGTTTAGTGTACACTTCTGTTTAGTGTACTGTAGTCATACTGTGATCTGTGTTAAAGGTACTTCATGGTTCTGGTCCAGGAGATGGCTGTGAAGATTGACCAGGGATTCCTGGGAGCCATCTTGGCCCTGTTCACCCCAGCTGCCGAATCGCATGTGGACAAACAGAAGGTAACTGACCTAGACACAGACACGGCCAGGGACAGGGACACGGCTAGGGACACGGCCAGGGACACAGCCAGGGACACGGCCAGGGACAGGGACACGGCCAGGGACACGGCCAGGGACACGGCCAGGGACACGGCTAGGGACAGGGACACGGCCAGGGACAGGGACACGGCTAGGGACAGGGACACGGCTAGGGACAGGGACACGGACACGGCCAGGGACAGGGACACGGCCAGGGACACAGCCAGGGACACGGCCAGGGACAGGGCCAGGGACAGGGACACGGCCAGGGACACGACCAGGGACAGGGACACGGCCAGGGACACGGACAGGGACACGGACAAGGACACGGCCAGGGACACGGACAGGGACAGGGACACGGCTAGGGACACGGCTAGGGACACGAACACGGCCAGGGACACGGCCAGGGACACGGACAGGGCCAGGGACACGGCCAGGGACACGGCCAGGGACACGGCCAGGGACACGGCCAGGGACAGGGACACGGCCAGGGACACGGCCAGGGACACGGCCAGGGACACGGCCAGGGACACGGCCAGGGACACGGCCAGGGACACGGCCAGGGACACGGTCAGGGACAGGGACAGGGTCAATGAGGTGATGGTTGAAGTGGACAGAAAAGGGGTCTGGTACTCATGATAAAAGGGGACTGGTACTCATGATAAAAGGGGACTGGTACTCATGATAAAAGGGGTCTGGTACTCATGATAAAAGGGGACTGGTACTCATGATAAAAGTGGGCTGGTACTCATGATAAAAGGGGACTGGTACTCATGATAAAGGGGTCTGGTACTCATGATAAAAGTGGGCTGGTACTCATGATAAAAGTGGGCTGGTACTCATGATAAAGGGGACTGGTTCTCATGATAAAGGGGACTGGTACTCATGATAAAATGGGGGCTGGTACTCATGATAAAAGGGGACTGGTACTCATGATAAAAGGGGACTGGTACTCATGATAAAGGGGACTGGTACTCATGATAAAATGGGGGCTGGTACTCATGATAAAAGGGGACTGGTACTCATGATAAAAGGGGACTGGTACTCATGATAAAAGGGGGCTGGTACTCATGATAAAAGGGGGCTGGTACTCATGATAAAAGGGGGCTGGTACTCATGATAAAAGGGGCTGGTACTCATGATAAAGGGGACTGGTACTCATGATAAAACAGGGGTTGGTACTCATGATAAAACGGGGGCTGGTACTCATGATAAAAGGGGTTGGTACTCATGATAATAATATATGCCATTTAGCAGACACTTTTATCCAAAGCGACTTACAGTCATGTGTGCATACATTCTACGTATGGGTGGTCCCGGGGATTGAACCCACTACCCTGGCATTACAAGCGCCATGCTCTACCAAATGAGCTACAGAAGGACCATGATAAAATGGGGGTTGGTACTCATGATAAAATGGGGGCTGGTACTCATGATAAAATGGGGGCTGGTACTCATGATAAAATGGGGGCTGGTACTCATGATAAAATGGGGGCTGGTACTCATCATAAATGGGGGCTGGTACTCATGATAAAATGGGGGCTGGTACTCATGATAAAATGGGGCTGGTACTCATCATAAATGGGGGCTGGTACTCATGATAAAATGGGGGCTGGTACTCATGATAAAAGGGGGCTGGTACTCATGATAAAAGGGGGCTGGTACTCATGATAAAAGGGGGCTGGTACTCATGATAAAAGGGGGCTGGTACTCATGATAAAAGGGGGCTGGTACTCATGATAAAAGGGGGCTGGTACTCATGATAAAGGGGACTGGTACTCATGATAAAACAGGGGGTTGGTACTCATGATAAAACGGGGGCTGGTACTCATGATAAAACGGGGGCTGGTACTCATGATAAAAGGGGGTTGGTACTCATGATAATAATATATGCCATTTAGCAGACACTTTTATCCAAAGCGACTTACAGTCATGTGTGCATACATTCTACGTATGGGTGGTCCCGGGGATTGAACCCACTACCCTGGCATTACAAGCGCCATGCTCTACCAAATGAGCTACAGAAGGACCATGATAAAATGGGGTTGGTACTCATGATAAAATGGGGGCTGGTACTCATGATAAAATGGGGGCTGGTACTCATGATAAAATGGGGGCTGGTACTCATGATAAAATGGGGGCTGGTACTCATCATAAATGGGGGCTGGTACTCATGATAAAATGGGGCTGGTACTCATGATAAAATGGGGGCTGGTACTCATCATAAATGGGGGCTGGTACTCATGATAAAATGGGGGCTGGTACTCATGATAAAAGGGGGCTGGTACTCATGATAAAAGGGGGCTGGTACTCATGATAAAAGGGGGCTGGTACTCATGATAAAGGGGGCTGGTACTCATGATAAAACGGGGGCTGGTACTCATGATAAAACGGGGGCTGGTACTCATGATAAAAGGGGGTTGGTACTCATGATAATAATATATGCCATTTAGCAGACACTTTTATCCAAAGCGACTTACAGTCATGTGTGCATACATTCTACGTATGGGTGGTCCCGGGGATTGAACCCACTACCCTGGCATTACAAGCGCCATGCTCTACCAAATGAGCTACAGAAGGACCATGATAAAATGGGGGTTGGTACTCATGATAAAATGGGGGCTGGTACTCATGATAAAATGGGGGCTGGTACTCATGATAAAATGGGGGCTGGTACTCATGATAAAATGGGGGCTGGTACTCATCATAAATGGGGGCTGGTACTCATGATAAAATGGGGGCTGGTCCTCATGATAAAAAGGGGACTGGTACTCATGATCTTTTAGAGATAATATTCTATAAGAGGTGCCAGTACTCTGCTCTGGGGTTCAGGAGAATGAGGAGGTGGACTGTAGTGTAAACATGAGAATTACTGCCCCCTGTTGGTAGAATAATGGACTGTAGTGTAAACATGGACATACTGCCCCCTGGTGGTAGAAGAATGTACTGTAGTGTAAACATGGACATACTGCCCCCTGGTGGTAGAATAATGTACTGTAGTGTAAACATGGACATACTGCCCCCTGGTGGTAGAACAAAGACATAACCAGACAGGAAAGAGGAAATAAAGGAGTCTACTTTATGTTGGAATTGCAGAGTATAAGAATAGATGCTGTAGAGGGTCCAGCAGATGGCTGTGGAGATTGACCAGGGCTTCCTAGGAGCCATCCAGGACCTGGTCACCCCTGTTACTGACAAACCACTTAACCTTCCTAGGAGCCATCCAGGCCCTGGTCACCCCTGTTACTAGGAGCCATCCAGACCCTGGTCACACATGTTACTGGGAGCCATCCAGACCCTGGTCACCCATGTTACTAGGAGCCATCCAGAACCTGGTCACCCCTGTTACTGAAACACACACCGACAAACCACTTCACCTTCCTAGGAGCCATCCAGACCCTGGTCACCCCTGTTATTAGGAGCCATCCAGACCCTGGTCACCCCTGTTACTAGGAGCCATCCAGACCCTGGTCACCCCTGTTACTAGGAGCCATCCAGACCCTGGCCACCCCTGTTACTAGGAGCCATCCAAACCCTGGTCACCCCTGTTACTAGGAGCCATCCAGACCC